>NW_007734648.1:0-7520 GCF_000696425.1 Galeopterus variegatus | reverse complement strand
TTATGAGGCTAGAAGTTAATTGGAAGGGTTTTACCAGCTTGATAGTGTATGCTGCTGAGGTGGTCAAATTAAAAAATCATCTGTTAAAAAAAAAGAAAAAAACATGCATTTTCTCATCAATAACAAGGTTGGTAACACCTGTATTATGCAATATAGTTATTACTGATTGTATTAGTTTATTTCAGGGTTGCTATAACAGAATACCTAAGACTGGGTAATTTATAAAGAAGAGAAGTCTATTTGGCTGACCATTATGCTTCTGGCGTGAGCCTCAGGCTGCTTCTACTCATGGCCAAAAGCTACAGGGCAACCGGCAGGTGCAGGGAGATCACATGACAAGGGAAAGCAAGAGAGAGAGAGAGAGAGAGGAGGTGCCAGAGTCCTTTCAACAATCAGCTCTCATGGGAACTAATAGAGAGAGAACTCACTCACTAATCCCCTCCCCGCAGGGAAGGCATTAATCTACTCATGAAGGATCTGCCCCCAAGACCCAGACATCTCCCAACAGTGCCACACAGGGGATCAGATTTCAACATAAGCTTTGAGAGGTCCAATACATCCAAAGTACCTTACTGATATTTGTATCAACATGGGGTTAATAGATATAATTAATTCACTCCAGCACTGGTTACATGTCAGAAACCATGATGAAATTGTCAGGGATAAAAGAATAAACAGACGTGGTACATGGCTTCATGGATCATACAGTCTAGCATGGGGACAGGAGTGAAAAGCAAATCCTATTTATGAGATTATAACTACAGTGGAAATACACAGTGAGGACAATGGACACATATGAGGATGGGAACGCATATTTGCTCTGCATGGGCCAGGATGAGGGTGGCAATTCAATGAAAATAAAAGTGCAGTCAGTACAAATGTAGGGCATTTTGTGACTGTTCTGTGCTGTGGTTATTTCATAATATCCTTGATATGCATAGCCTTTTTAATGTTTTGCATTTATAACATACGCCTCAGTGTTTTTATCTTTAACTAGGCTGCTTGGAGTCTGCTCTATGCATGCACAGTCAGTAACCATCCAGAAATACTTGTATTTATTAATGTTTTGGATACTCAGCACAGCACAGACTGCAGACTTCCCCCAGAATAAAAACTGAGCAAGAAAGAATATTAAGAGAGAACATTAACATCAGAAAGTTACCTGAGTGTGGAGGACTGAGGTCATATAGAAACATCTTTTTACCCTGGGTTGGTTGGGAAGCCAATGGAGTGTTTTGAGCAAAGAAGTCCCATCATCTGCTCTGTTTAGGTTAATTGCACTGCCAGTTATTGAAAACATACTGTTAGGAGGTAGGCCAGCTTGGTTGGGGGGGATTTACAAGAAGGAATTATAGAAAGCTATTATAATAATTTAAGCAAAATTGATGGTGGCTTGTACCAGGCCAATAACAACAGACAAGTGATCAGTTTCTGCAGTGCACAGCTCTGGCTCCTAGCATGGTACACTTTGGCTGATCACCAGAGCACAGCAGAGCTTTCCTATATCGTCACAGGTAGCCCGTGTCTGATTACTCTGTCTTGTCTAATACAGCAATATGCCATCAAGTTATTAAGTGTAGTAAGCCATTAACCAAAATTAATTATACACATGCCACATAACAATGCATTGGACTCTTTGAATATGTCTAATTGACATATGTTCCATTGTACTGTGGCTCAGACAGATCAAATTGCCTGTGGTTACAAAAACATACACGAAAGGAGAGAATATTATAATGAATTGACATGTACCTATCACACAGATTCAGTGACTATCACTTTATGATTATCTCTCTTTCTTATCCTGCTTCATTATACCCTTATCCACTCCCCAATATGCTGCCTATACAGACATACACATGGGATTACTTTTTCTTTATATTTTCAAATCATTTCAAACTTCCAGAAAAATTGCAATATTAGTCTAAATAACTTTTTTTTCTGAATCACCCAAGATCAGATTGCAGACACGATGTCACACTATGCATAGATACTTCTGTGTTCATATCCCCCACACAGTGCTTTCCTACATAGCTACAACATAGCTATCAAAATCAGTTAATAAATATTTCACTATGATCCAATCTAAACCTCTTTCAAGTTCCTTCTAATTTCCCAACATCCTTAAGTGCAAAAGATCCCAACTCAGAATCACTTTTTATACCTTGTGGTCATGTGTTCCCAATCTCTTTCCACATGAAATATTTTCTCAACAACTTTTATATCCTTGACACCTTTGAAGAGCAGGCACCTTGCAGAATGTACCCCAATATGCATCCTTCTGATGTTTCCTCATGAGTGGATCCAGGCTATGCACTTTGGCAGGGATATCACAGAAGTGATGTGATGTTCTTTCTACTGCGCACAGGGGCACACAACGTAGCTTTGTCTTGTTATAGGTGATGTTGACCTGGATGAAGTGCTGCCTCCTTGGTGTTCCCCCTACATTTTCCCCTCTTTCGTCAACAAGCGTTTTGTGGGTATGGACTTTATGAACATGTAACCCTCTCTCTAGAATCAGTTATTACTGTCATGGTTGTCACATGGTGATCTTCCAATTTTACAATTCGTTTTACATATATTTGTTCGCATTATACTCCAAGAAAGAGGTTTCTCTTCTTCCCACTTCCTTATTCATCTATTTCATATCAGTATGAACTCATAGACTACCATTTTCTTTTTTTTTTTTTTTTTTGTCTTTTTTCATGACCGGTAACGGGATCACAACCCTCAGTGTTGTGCCCGTACCGCGACCGGCAACAGGATCGCAACCCTTGGTGTCGTGTCTGCACTGCGCTCAACCAGTGAGCGGACTGGTCTCTATATGGGATCCGAACCCTCGGCGGGAGCGCCGCCGTGCTCCCAAGTACCGCACTCTACAGAGTGCGCCACCAGGCTGGCCCATAGACTACTATTTTTTTCAACAGGTTGTATAATCTGTTACTGTCATTATTTATTTTGATACTCAATTGTCGCAGATCTGGCCAATAAAAGCCCCTTCAAGTTGCCTTCTATATTCATTTTACATGTTCTCAGCACTTTTTCATTTTCAGGCAGAATAAGATGTTCCAGGCTCATCTTGCCCAGCTCCGGAATCATTTATTTCTCTAAGGAGCTCTGGTTTCTTTTAATGGGGCCTGATATTCAGAAAGCAAACTCCAGAGTTGGAAATATACACCCACCCACCCACCACCAGCATGTACATTTGTACTTGTTGTTATATCTACAGCTATATATTGAAAACCATAAGTTCACACTGACACCCCTAATTCCAATTCAGCACCACAGGATTCATTCTAGTTCTTCTCTTTTTCATATCTCTATTCTTTTCCAGAGGGCAAAACTTGCCTCTCATTAGCTTCAGTATATTTACTATATTAGTCGATTTCTGTGGCTTATAGCAAAATACTGGATCTGAATAATCTGTAAGAAAATGAATTTATTGCTTACAGTTTCAGAGACTGAGAAGTCCAAAGTCCAGGGAGCACGTCTGGTGAGGGTTTTCTTTGGTGTTGGCTTTACAGCAGTGCAGGGGTCTCACATGGCAGGAAATGGTGGAGCAGAGAGAGAGAGAGAGAGAGACTCTCACATGCTTTCCTTTCAAAGCCCTTGGAACCAGGCACCTGACCACCATTATTAATCCATTCACCATGGTATGGTTGGTCCTACAATCTAATCACCTCTTCAAGGCTCCACCTTTCAAAGACCATAATAACATTTCCCACTCTCTTAACAGTCACAGTGGGCATCAAGTTTTGGGGGAATACTCAATCCAAGGCTTTTACTTTTGCTCAATTCCCCTTTTTGTAATCAATTCCCTTTCCCCAGCGGGTCACTGCTGTAGGTCACCTGCCTTTTGTGGCTTCTACTCTCTCCTCAGCCATTTCTGTCCACTGGGTTACCTCCCTGTCCTGGGCTGCAACCTCCCTGCATCAGGCGGTCACTGTCCCACCTGGCATTCTGATTCTAGCCCTCCCACATATCCCTCAGTTTTTTCTCATTCAGGATTTTGGGCTAAATTTTCAAGGAAGAAGTAAAGAAAGAAAGAAAAAAAGGAAGCACTGTTTCTACTCTCAAATCTGATTCTTTGTACTCTGCTAAAGTTTCCCTAAAAAACATTATGTGATAACTATTCTTTTGGACAGTTTTATTGAGGAGTTCTGCTCTCACTTCTTGTCAATAGGTTTTTTAAAAAAACAGCATGGATGAAGAAAGTACACTGATATCTATGAATGAATAAAATAGGGGTGCTTTTCATTACAATTCCCACAAGAAAGAGCAATTGTCTGAAAATGCACTCAGTTAATAATCCACTTAGCCACAGACTGGCAGGGGTCCAGGTCATTTGTAAACATGTTTCCATGGCATGCATTACAATCCCAGAGGTGTCTGTTGTAACAAGAATTACAAGGAAATCCTGATATTTCAACAGCTATTCCATGTGACCACAAATATCCTTCATACTACTTATTAATCAAATGAGACTACTTATAGCAGTAGAAGAAAGAATATTGTATAGTAATATGAATTGACTCATCACTATTGAAGAATCAGAAACTGTTCGTAATAGTGCTTTGCATTTATTTTAGAACAAATTTTAAAACAAATCTTTCTGTGGCTTGTGGTATTCTCTTGATTATGTTTACCTCTTCCTCTGAGAACCATCTTAAAAATTGTTTTATAATAAAATAAGATAATTTGAGGACGAGGTTATACAGTATTGGCAAAAGAAAGATTTTTTTATTCTCAGATGTTAGTCTCTGCTACTAGGTTCAAGACGTCTGACTACAGGCGTCCAACTCACCTCTCATGCAAAAAATGTCTAAAACAACAAGTGGATAGTCAAATGTCGAGGAGAGTTTCTGGGAGAAAACACCGGAATTCAGCAATACAGTTAGCAAGGCCCCCTGAGGTTCAGAAGCTCACGACGGCAGCATAAAGATGAGTGAAGTATGTGACCAAGATTGGCTCAGAGCTGGGAGAGACTCGCTGCTGCCAGGAAAAGGTAGGTGGGTGGAGTTCTGAGCAGTCCTGCTTCCATCTCAAGTACCTGAAATCCAAGCTACGGGGGACCATGTGGCCCTTGCAGGTCATGAGCCCAGTGTGGGGAGATACTCAGAGCCCATGCAGCTGCATTGGTCCAGAGATGGATGGAGTTCACGCTGAGGCCCCCCATCCCCTGGGTCCCAGACTGCTGCAGCATGTCACCATTTTGGGATCAGAACACCTGAGCGCAGTCTGCCATGAGACAGCCCTAAGGCCCCCTCATCACATTATGACTCTAACACCTGAGCCCACATGGCACCCTGCACCCCTGGAAACACTACTGCAGTGTGTAGGCCACTAGCAGGACAGCAATCTGATGATCAGGGCCTTCTGCCACTGCTGGTGGCCCTGCTGTCTTCAGTGGAGCAGGCGCACACCTCGCCCAAGGGCAGAGTCCCATCTATAGCTCCAGTGAGCCTGCCCAGGGCTATCCACCTCAACTGGGGAGCTGCAGAGCAACATGGAATCTTTCTTGGGGGCACGTGGTCCTGCCCATGACCCTAGTGTTTTTTTTACCAGAGTGACCCACTCCAGCTGAGCAGCTGCAGAGCAAACCAGTGTCCCTCTGGTCAAGAGCCTTGTCTGCAACTCCAGCAATCTTGCCCAGAGCAGCCCACTTCAACAGTGAATCTGCAGAGCACTCCAGCGTCTCTCTTGGGGGAACAGGGGCCACTCACAATTGTAGCAGCCTGGCTCAGAATGTCCCACTCCTGCTGGGCAGCTGCAAAGAGCACCAACCTCTCTCTTGGAGGTGCAGGGTCCACCCAGAGACACCCACTGCAGCTGAGGAGCTGCTGAGTGCCTAACTGTCCCCCTCAAAGTTCAAGGTCTTGGCTGTGGTCCCAGAAATCTCATGCAGGATTGAGCATTTAAGTTGAGGAGCTTCAGAGCACCCCAGCACCTCTATCAGGGGCACAGAATCTTGGCCAGGGTACTACCGAGCCCACCCAGGGTTGCCCACTCCAGCTGAGGAGCTGTAGAGCACCCCAATGCTTCTCCCAAGAGCCCATGGCTTCATCCATGACCCCAAGGACCCAGTCCAGTGTCATCTACTCCAGCAAGAAGCTACTGAGCACCCCAGGGCCTAGGCCATGGAGGCACTCACAGACAAATCCAATGTTGAAAACAGTCAAAACAATTACACAGAGACAACACTACTGTGCCCATCCAGAACCAAACCTTTGGAAAGTGTACAAATACGTGGACGTTAAACAACATGCTCCTGAACGACCAATGGGTCAAAGAAGAAATTAAACAGGAAATCAAAAAATTCTTTGTAACAAATGAAAACAGAAGCACAACTTGCTATAAAATCTGTGGGATACTGCAAGAGCAGTACGAAGAGGAAGGTGTATTACAGTAAGTGCTTACATCAAAAACACAGAAAGATTTTAAATAACTTAACATCNACCTCTTCCTCTGAGAACCATCTTAAAAATTGTTTTATAATAAAATAAGATAATTTGAGGAGTAGGCTATACAGTATTGGCAAAAGAAAGATTTTTTTATTCTCAGATGTTAGTCTCTGCTACTAGGTTCAAGACGTCTGACTACAGGCGTCCAACTCACCTCTCATGCAAAAAATGTCTAAAACAACAAGTGGATAGTCAAATGTCGAGGAGAGTTTCTGGGAGAAAACACCGGAATTCAGCAATACAGTTAGCAAGGCCCCCTGAGGTTCAGAAGCTCACGACGGCAGCATAAAGATGAGTGAAGTATGTGACCAAGATTGGCTCAGAGCTGGGAGAGACTCGCTGCTGCCAGGAAAAGGTAGGTGGGTGGAGTTCTGAGCAGTCCTGCTTCCATCTCAAGTACCTGAAATCCAAGCTACGGGGGACCATGTGGCCCTTGCAGGTCATGAGCCCAGTGTGGGGAGATACTCAGAGCCCATGCAGCTGCATTGGTCCAGAGATGGATGGAGTTCACGCTGAGGCCCCCCCATCCCCTGGGTCCCAGACTGCTGCAGCATGTCACCATTTTGGGATCAGAACACCTGAGCGCAGTCTGCCATGAGACAGCCCTAAGGCCCCCTCATCACATTATGACTCTAACACCTGAGCCCACATGGCACCCGGCACCCCTGGAAACACTAGTGCAGTGTGTAGGCCACTGCCAGGACAGCAATCTGATGATCAGAGCCCTCTGCCACTGCTGGTGGCCCTGCTCTCTTCAGTGGAGCACATGCGTACCTCTCCCAAGGGCAGAGTCCCATCTATAGCTCCAGTGAGCCTGCCCAGGGCTATCCACCTCAGCTGGGGAGCTGCAGAGCAACATGGAATCTTTCTTGGGGGCACGTGGTCCTGCCCATGACCCTAGTGTATTTTTTTACCAGAGTGACCCACTCCAGCTGAGCAGCTGCAGAGCAAACCAGTGTCCCTCTGGTCAAGAGCCTTGTCTGCAACTCCAGCAATCCTGCCCAGAGCAGCCCACTTCAACAGTGAATCTGCAGAGCACTCCAGCGTCTCTCTTGGGGG
>NW_007734647.1:79263-89664 GCF_000696425.1 Galeopterus variegatus | reverse complement strand
CTTCTGTTCACTTGTCATATCAACTTCAAGGAATTGTAATTGTTATGTCTTTTCCCCACCTGGTTTTTTTTTTTGTGTGTGTGTGAATTTATGTATTTATTTTTAGCTCCCACCAATAAGTGAGAACATGTGATATTTCTCTTTCTGTGCCTGACTTGTTTCACTTAACATAATTCTCTCTAGGTCCATTCATGTCATTGCAGATGGCAGTATTTCATTCTTTTTTATAGCTGAGTAGTATTCCATTGTGTAGATTGGTGCAGCCTCTATGGAAAATGGTATGGAGGTTCCTCAAACAATTGCAGATAGATGCACCATATGACCCAGCTATCCCACCGCTGGGAATATACCCAGAGGAATGGAAATCATCAAGTCGAAGGTATACCTGTTCCCCAATGTTCATCGCAGCACTCTTCACAATAGCCAAGAGCTGGAACCAGCCCAGATGTCCATCATCGGATGAGTGGATACGGAAAATGTGGTACATCTACACAGTGAGGGCAGATTTTGATTCTTAAGGGTCTGAGTATAGTCTAGAAGCTGGGCTAGAGTCCCAGGCAACGAGAGGCTGGGTAGAGTCTCAGGATTCTTTGCTTCCCAGGTCCTGTTAGGCAAGAACATGGGAGCTTCAGTTGACTGAGACCCCCCTCCTCTGACCTTTGCTGACTGCATTCTCCACCACTAACTCCGTCTGCTTCCTTTTTTTTGGCCCGATTTTACTCGGGATAATTTGGAACTTCAATGGCTTCTTTGGGAAACTTAAGATCCCAAATGGTCCCTCAAACCCCAAATGGTTCCTCTAAGACCTCTCCCTTCCCACCACTTCTATTCCTCCTTCCTCAGTCCCCTCAAATCCTTTGGGATGTCCCCTCCAAAGGCCTCCCTCCTCTACTGCTCTCTGTTCACTTCCTTCCAGACCTTACCCTTCCCACTCCACCCCACAGCTCCTTGCAGTCTCTAGAACTTTAGACCCCTAACCCCCATCAAGGGCTCTTGAAGGACTCATGGAACCCCCCCTCCAAGCAACTACATATCAGGGAAAATGAAAACTTAAAAAGCCTCCTCCACAACTATTGGTAAAAAGCTTTAACCCTCATAGTGAGCAGGTAACCACATTATCTGTTCCATGTATCAGAAACACAATTTGGATAAAGTAGGAAGTGGGGTAAACATGGGAGCCAACTATTTTATGTAAACCAGTGAGTTTTGTGTTACTGTGTTTACCCAACTCACAGCTAAACTTTTAGAATGAGAGCTATAAGATCTCTGTGTCTGTTATATGTTCATGCATGAATGTTTGTACATATGTTATGTTTATATATTTTCCACCTCCAGATGGTATGACCTCATTTTATCTTGGTTACTTCTGTAAAGATCCTACCTCAAAATAAGGTCACATTCTGAGGTAATGGGAGTTGGGACTCAACAGATCTTTTTGTGGAGGGGACATAACTCAACCAACAATAGTGTCCCACCTCTTGACACATTCTGCCTTGGCCATTGTGCCAAATGAGCTGCACTTTTTCAGCTTTTCTCAACTCTGCCCAATGCCTTGATGATTGTATTAACCACCTCCTGGGTTTCCATGGATCCTGGTCCAGCTGGTCTGGGCATGGCTCTGTAGACAGCTCCCCTGGTTCAACCCTGTTAGTTGTTGTGGTGCTAGCTTCTCGTCAAGGCTGATGGGAGTCACTAAGATAAGATTGTTGAATAGCTGGTTACCTCACACGGTGTTTCATGAATCCTGTACAAGCATGCAGCCTCTTCTCAATGGATGCATAAAATTGTTCTTCTCTGCAACCGAGGGCACATCCCATCTCTAATCTTCGTGGAGTGAAATGTGGAGCAGTTCATGCGGTGTAGGGTGGGGTACGATCTACTGGGCATAGGAGGTAAGAGACGTTCCACAACACCCAGCCAGTGCCAGGAAACATCACACGTGGGGACACACAAAAGGGGTGAACACCTTTTCTCAGACACGCAGTGCTAAGAATGGACAAGCGAAGGATGCAATGACTTTGAAAAGGTTTTTCCCCGAGTGCATTTATTTTTTAAAATCAGTATATACCTTCTCATCTTTTCAATTGTGTTCCCTGAATCTCTAGTATTCGAGAATGTGTCCAAAACACTTAATCTCTAAAAGATGAGGACCTACTGCAACCAGGAATTGGGCATTATGCTCTTGGCTTCTGTTTTTAGAGGCTGAGAATGAATGTGTAAGGTGGCAGGTGGTGACTGTGGGGGAGGGGTTTGGAGCCAAGAGGAAGGACTTTGGGGTTTTTCCAAATCCAGTATCTATTTTCAGAAGGGTGCAAAACATTCACCAAGGCACGAGTCATCCTGCTGACTGCACATGATATCCTGGGTGGATGAGACGTGTTCCAGCAGCTTTGCTTTATGCCATCTCAGAAGAGGTGCATTTGGCGAGCTCACAAATGCATTCTCTGTCCAGGCTAGACACCTTAGTGACTTCTACTTTTTTTCATAAATAAGAGAAGTCACAAAAGTTGGTTAGGCCTCCCTTCCTGCCTATGTGAGTGGGTCAAAAATAGCAAATTTTCATCATGTCTTGAGGCAAGTATCAGCCCAGGAACAGGACATCAATCCAGAATTTGGGAGCTGAGAAGCAAAGGCCCAGAGAAAGATGAGAGGCACAGTGTGGGCAAGACGAAGACAGATCCACACTTTGGAAAGGGAGAGGGCTGAATGCCTCGCTCACTGCATGGTGGGTGTGACACAGACAATAGTCCTCTGCAGCTCACTGGCTTCTGCCATGAGGAGCAGTCATCAGAAACAGAGATGCAAGCTGTGACACCCATGTAAGAGAACAAGGTGGCCATCATCTTGCCTCTAGCTCACCAAATGAGGGAAAGGACAAAAAGAGATGGCATTTTCTGCAAGACAAAGAGATGTGAATGAAGAACCACACAAAAGTTAGAGTACCTTTCCCTAGTATTGCCCAAACACTGGCAAAGAGGTGTTCATCCTGTCAAGACCACTCCAGGTCTGGTAGCATCCTCCCCAGGAGTAGCGAATGACGTTTCCTGATATCCTGCTGTGACCTCCCCTGGGCTTCCCTTCATCGCTACTTTGTGGTATCAACCTGGCTGCCTACCTTAACAGTTACTTCCGGTGACATCCTCACCTGATCTCTTCAGCTTGGGGGGTTCACGTCCATATTTGGCATCCATCTGGGCTGGGCTTTCACCTCTAATCCTTGGCCTGCAGCTTTCAACAACTCTCAGGACCACAGGGCTGCCTGTCCCCAAGAATCTCCTTTCTTGTGTGCATCCCAACGGGCAGCCTGTGCCCCAGTCCACCCCACCCAGCCTGTCCTGTCTGGCCTTAGAAGGATGTGAATGTCGACACAACAGAGAGGACAGATGAAAGGAAGCTGGGTCCTGCATTACATTATAAGCAACTGGTTATACTCTGGGATTTATTTTTGAGTGTGATAATCAGCTTCCTCATTATCTAAGGCAGTTTGGGCCAGGCCTATGTGTTGTGTGCTGCCAGCCATTGTAACTGACATGCAGGCAGGAGGAGTGTGTCATGCAGACATATGAGTGTTGGCTTGCCAGCACTCACAGCCCCGCGGGCTCATCGTATGTGGCTGTCCTGTGTGGACCTGTCTGGGAAGGCAGTGAGGCGGGCAGGGAGGGAGGAAGGGAGAGGAAGGTCAGGGTGATCAGCCTTATTGTTCCTCTTTTTGGACAGTTGTCGGCAGGTCACAGTGCAATAGTCCAGGGCAGGCTGCACAGAAGACACACTCCCCACTGAGATGAGTAGAAGGGGATAAGGGAGTGAAGGAAACATAAACTGCATTTTGCCACAATCAGGTCACCCTTTAATGGTCTTAGGACCTGTATCACTAGCCTGAGCACGTGCGTGTGCTCCCGGTAAGGGCAATGTTTCCTCTTTCTCTTATACCCCATGTGTGTTGGTCTGTTTCTGTTACTAGAACAGAATAGCTGAGACTGGGTAACCTATAAAGAACAGAAGTTTATTTGGCTTACGATTCTGGGACAGCTGCATCTGGTGCAGGCCTCAGGCTGCTTCTACTCATGGTGGAAAGCAGCAGGCAGCCCCATGTAAAAGCAGATCACATGGTGAGGGAAGCAAGAGAGAGAGAGAGAGAGGGGAGGTGCCAACTCTCACTGGAACTAATAGAGCAAGAACTCACTCACTACCCACCTACTGGGGAGAGCATTAATCCATTCATGAGGGATCCGCCCCCATGACCCAAACAGCTCTCAACACTGCCACATTGGAGATCAGACTTCCACATGAGCTTTGGGGCGGTAACACGTTCAAACTCTATCACCATATAACCTATTCTCTTTTTTTTTTTTTGTCTTTTGTCTGTTTTTTCCGTGTCCAGCAACGGATCGCAACCCTCAGTGTTGCCCCCGTACCGGACCAGGGACCGGCAACGGGATTGCAAACCTCGGTGTTGCTCCCACGCCTCGCTCAGCCAGTGAGCGGGAGCCGGTCTGTATGTGGGATCCGAACCCTCGGGCGGCATATAACCTATTCTCTGACTTAGTAACTGTCCATCATTCCTGTTGACTACAAAATGAGATCAAAGGTGTTATCATGGAATTATGTACCTCCGTAACCACCACATGTACAGTAACGAGCTGCATGACGACATTTCAGTCTACAATGGACAGCATATACGACCGTGGTCCTATAAGATTATAATGGAGCTGAAAAATTCCTATCACCTAGTGATGTTGTAGCTATCATAACATCATAGAACAACTTGGTACTCACATGTTTGTGATGATGCTTGTGTAAACAAACCTGCTGCAAAATATGTCGAGGAGGAGTGCCGGGATTACCCACAGGGTGACCCTCCCAAAGGCAGCTCAGATGTTTAAGACAGAAGGCCAAGCATGTGACACATTAGGTCTGACTCCATGTGAATTCTTGCATTTTTAAATGATTCCCACCCATCCCCATAACAAAATAGTTAACATCTTGCTAACACTCACTGAATGCTTGCCAAGTGCCAGGCACAATCCCTACCTGTAATTTAATATTCGTAAGTTTGTGGGGGTGGTAGTATTCTAATCCTCATTTAACAGATGAGGAAAGTGAGGCACAGAGAGACCTAGTAACATAGATAGAGTCCCACGCTCACGTGACTAGTGGCCAGTGTAAATAGGAGGAAAATTCATTGCTATTCCCTTCCACGGTACACTTCTGCACAATTGCCTGACAACACATTTCTCAGAACATATCCCCATTGTTAAGTGATGCATGACTGTACTTCAACTGTAGTCCTTTTTAAACCACCTTGCAATTGTTCCCTTATAACTAGGAGACAGTGATATTCCCCTTGGCTTTGGCTGTCCATTCACCCATTTTGGAAATGCTCATTACAGATGTTTGAGGTGGAAGAGAAGGCTTCTTGACTGTTTTTCACAGGTCTTTTTTGGAACCAGACTAGTCTTTTGTGCTCCCCTCTTTGTCCTTGGGCACAGCCCCTGGGGACCTGGTCTGCTGTACTGGCCCATAGCAGTTGCCACCCCTGCCCACTGCTGGGGCTTCCTTTCCCTCCATGTCTGGTGGGAAGGAGGGTCTTCAGCACCTAACATGCTTGCTATTTCTGAAGACAAGCATCAAAGCCCTTCTATCAATGTTTTAAGACTGATCACTGAAAAATACACAAGGACTACAAAAATAACTCCACAAGGAGACTTTACAGTGCTTACAAGATGCTTACAACAGGGTTCCTGGGTGTACAGTTCATGACTGCTGAGCTGAGCTCACAGGAGACTTTGCCTGGGAAGCTGTTGGGCTTTTAATTCTGCTTTCTGGGAAATTCTGGGTAGACCTGTGCCCTAGCAGGGTCACTATTCTTTACTAAAAGAGGCAATCAAGGCTGAACAATAGTGGCTTTGTTGCTTTTTAAAGGGGGTACAATTTGCATCTCAATTACCTGCCATGTTGCATAGCCCACAGCTCACTAGACCTGCTCTTTGCAGGACTTTTTAGCCTATGGCATTGTTTGCTATTTTTGGCAGGATGTTCATTTTGGGTGTGTAGGTGCCACACCCACAAAACAAAAGAAACAAATAAATTAAAAAGACTGTATGGAAATGTAGTTTATTAATGTCCTGTGGCTGCTATTGTTAAAGAAAAATTTATTATGATACTTTTTAAAATGGTGAGGAAGACTTTATTCAGGACTATTGCAATAGGGATTAGGTTTAACTCTGAATACAATAAAAACGAGTGGGGACTGATGGATTTTGGATGTGACCAGTGCCACTGTGTACACAATGAGCACAAAATGGCCACCAGCCTCGTCTTCCACTCCAGCACCGAGCCCCTTCCTGCTTCCCTTTACGAGAAGCCTCCTGACTTAAGCAGAAACCCCTTTTGCTTCTGCAAGGATGCAGGTCTACACCCTGATCCACATTAGCATTACAACTCTCCTTGATGGTATAAGCCAGCCCTTGGTGCACTATATAAGCTCTACCATCCCCACACCTGGGGCTATCCCCCATTTTGAGGGCAGCCCTGAGCTGTCCTCCATTTTGAGTACAACCCGGCAGATTTCTTTCTTTAATAAAGCTTGAACGGTACCTGGCATCTTGGCTCATTTTCTTTCATTATGGTGCTGAAACCTGGGAAGGGTTTTGGCTGACATTGTGGATGATCTGCTCTCTTGGGTTGATTCACTCTTGGCTCCCCTTTCCAGACCTGCTGAAACCGGATGCCTCCAGGACTCTCTCCTTTTGCTGTTTCAGACCAATGCATCCAACACTGGCCTCAATTCAGGGTGAGTCAGTGGGTCTATCCTGCCTACTTCTATGGGTTCCCCTGATTACTCTCTATGACTCCAGTCTCTATGAAGCCCAGGTGCCTGGCCAAGGGAATTCTTCTCATGCCCCCCAGCTATTGGAGGATGCTCCTCTAGCTGGTTCATGGCTTTTCTCTCAAAAAGAAGGTGGACAGCAGAGAGGACGCTCTTTGTTGGCATGCTTCTTCTACCAGGACTGACTGCCCTTTCTCACACTCTACATGGGATCCTCATGATCCAAACCTCCACACTCTATGCCCTTGGGCTGTCTCCTGGCCAATTTCTTGGCCTCCAGGGAGACATTAAAACTAAACATCTTGTTTTCTATTGTACTCTATACTCTACACCTCTGGGCCATCTCCTGGCCAATTTCTCAGCCTCCAGGAGACATTAAAACTCAAACGCCTCGTTACAATGGATCCCAGTGGCCAAAAGATGGCACTTGATTTAGACACTCACCAAAATGGTAAAAGCTGCACAGATTCCTTGTTCAGGCCTTTTCCTATCTCTGAATGCATTCTTTTCTCTGTCAAAACTGTCCTATGTCTCAAATTCTCTTAGCTCATGCTTGACCTCCTTCCAGGCTCAGATCAATCTTCTGATCCATCAGCCTTCCACATTTCTCTTTCTTCCCCACACCTGGACTCCAGACACTTGTCCTCAGCCCAACTCCTCTTCTTCTCCCCCTTTGTCAGGCAATAACCCCACCTCAGCTCTGGCTTTTTATAACCCTTCCGTGAAGTGGCTGGGATGGAAGGAATTGTCCAAGTCCATGTACATGTAGCAGGTCTGACTGGAGGCTCAGGTACATGCTCAAAATAATAGGTGGCCTGTAGGAGCTGTTGCAGTTCCTTGCATGAACCCAAGTCGGAACTACCAGGCTGGCCACGGGGATTGGGATCTCTGGGATAACATGATCACACACTTGATTTATGGCCTCCAAAAGGCTACTCACAAGTCAGTCAATTATGACAAGCTTAGAGAGATCACACAGAGATGCACCGAGAATCCCAATGAGTTCCTAACCTGCCTCTCTGAGGCTTTACATGAATATACATGTATAGATCCAAACTCTCCTGTGGGCATGGCCCTCTTACACTCTCATTTCATTACCCAATCAGCCCCTGATGTTCTAAAAAGAGATCAGGCCAAATACCAGGTCCTGGCTAATGCCATCTGTGTCTCACATACTCCAAAGCCAGCTGCCTTAAGAGGAAAGCCACCTGAGAACTGCTTCAAATGCAATCAGCCAGGCCACTCGGCATGGGCCTGTTGTAACCTGTCCTCACTACAAAAAGCCAGATCACTGGGGGATTGACTGTGGCACTCGCCAGAGAGGGAGTGGCCCAGTCCCTAACCTACAGCCTTTGGCTTCACGGCCATCCCTATTGGAGCTTCTTGGCTTTGCCCAGGAGGAGGACTGACAATGCCCAGGGCCTGAGGCCCCCATGGAGATCACCATGCATGAGCCCAGGGTAACTCGCCTTGAGGCAGGTAAGCTGATCTCTTTTGTCATTGATACAGGAGCCATTTACTCTACCCTTCCTAAGTATGCAGGACCAACAACCCCATCCTCTATCACAATAGTAGGGTCACAGGATCAGAATACTTCCCATGGATCAAGCAAACCCTTTCCTGCACCCTACATTACACCCAATTCACACATAAATTTTAATAGTGCCTCAATACCCAGCCTCCTTACTGGGATGGGACATTCTTTTCAAATTCAAAGCTACTCTTACCCTAAACACTTTAACTCCAGCTACATACTCATGTTACAGGCCACCCCAGACCTGAGCCCTGAGGCTTCCACCTTCCCCTCCCCCTCGGACAAGGTTAATCCTGTAGTAGGAGACACTTCTTCTCCCATCATTGCATGCACCATTCCCTTATCCTTGTTAAATTGCAGAATCTCTCTTTGTTCCCTGATGTCCCACAGTACCCCATCACTAACAAACACCTAATAGGCTTAAAACCCATCATACACAAACTCCTTTCTTCTCATCTCTCACGACTTACCCACTCACCTTTTAATACACCCATCCTTCTGGTTATAAAGCCTAATGGCTCATACCATTTAGTACAGGACTAATCCTGACACACACCATTCCCAACAACTTACTTGGACAGTACTACCTCAGGGGTTTTGGGATAGGCCCCACTTTCTGGCCAGGCCTTAGCTCAAGACTTATCTGAACTTCCTCCAAACTCTAGTACTTTAATACAATATGTGAATAACCTCCTCCTTTGTAGCCCCTCCTATGAGGATTCACAGGCCCACACTGTTGCTCCCCTTAATTTCCTGGTCTCCAGGGGTTGAGTGTCCCCCAGCAAGGCCCAAATGTCTTCTCCTTCAGTCACCTATTTGGGAGTCCACTTCACCCCCAACACCAGAGAAATAATGGTAGATCACAACAGCTTCCCAGGCAAAGTCTCCTGTGAGCTCAGCTCAGCTGTCATGAACTATACATCCAGGAACCCTGTTGTAATAATCTTGTAAGCACTGTAAAGTCTCCTTGTGGAGTTATTTTTATAGTCCTTGTGTATTTTTCAGTGATCAGTCTTAAAACATTGATAGAAGGGCTTTGATGCTTNCTTTGATGCTTGTCTTAAGAAATAGCAAGCATGTTAGGTGCTGAAGACCCTCCTTCCCACCAGACATGGAGGGAAAGGAAGCCCCAGCGGTGGGCAGGGGCAGCAACTGCTATGGGCCAGTAGAATAGACCAGGTCCCTGCTATTATTGTATTAGTGTCTATTTCCTTCTTTAGGTCTAATAGAGTTTGATTTATAAATCTGGTTGCTCCAACATTGGGTGCATATATATTTATGATTGTTACGTCTTCTTGATGGATAGATCCTTCTATCATTATATATTGGCCATCTTTATCTCTCTCTTTTTTTTTTCCTTTTTGTCTTTTTTTCGTGTCTGGCAATGGATCGCAACCCTCAGTGTCGCGCCCGTACCGGACCGGGACCGGCAACGGGATTGCAACCCTCGGTGCTGCGCCCACACCTCGCTCAGCCAGTGAGCGGGAACCGGTCTGTATGTGGGATCTGAACCCTCGGTGGGAGTGCCACCGCACTCCCAAGCGGGGCACTGTAGCAGTGTTTCACCGGGCCGGCCCCCATCTTTATCTCTTTTAATGGTTTTTACTTTAAAGTCTATTTTACCTGATATAAGAATAGCTACTCCAGCTCATTTTTCATTTCTGTTTGCATGGTAAATATTTTTCAATCCTTTCACTCTTAGTCTATGTGAGTCTTAATAGGTGAGGTGGGTCTCTTGAAGGCAGCATATAGTTGGGTCCTCCTTTTTAATCCAGTCAGCCAGTCTGTGTCTTTTGAATGGGGAATTTAATACTTTTACATTGAGTTGTTATTGAAAAGTGTTGATTTACTCCTAGCATTTTATTGACTTTGGTTTGGATGTCTTAAGTGTCTTTTGTTCCTTTCTCATTTACTGTTTGTATTTTGTATTTGTTGGTTCCTTGGGTTGTAGATAAACTTTTTTTTTTCTCTTCATTGTTGGCATTTTTATTTTACTAGTGGGTTTTGATTTTTCTTGAGTTTTTATGACAGTGGTAGT
>NW_007734647.1:67256-78500 GCF_000696425.1 Galeopterus variegatus | reverse complement strand
AAGGATAGCCTTGCAGGGTAAAGTATTATTGGCTGTCAATCTCCATCTTTTTGTATATTGAATATATCATCCCATTCCTTTCTGACTTTTAGGTTTTTGATGAAAAGTCTGATATTAGTCTGATTGGGGCTCCCTTATAGGTGATTTGATGCTTCTCTCTTACAGCTTTTAAAATTCTCTCTTTGTCTTTGAGTTTTTCCAATTTGACTATAGCAAAGGTCTTGGAGAAGACCTTTATGGGTTGAATACAGTTGGGGATCTTTGAGCTTCCTGAATCTGAAGATCTGTGTCTTTTTCTATACCTGGGAAGTTTTCTGCCACTATTTTGTTGAATATGTTTTCAATGCAATCTCCTTTTTCCTCCCCTTCTGGAATACCCAGGACTTGGATATTTGAGCAATTAAGGTTGTCTGATATCTCTCTTAGATTTTCTTTAATGTTTTTAATTCTTTTTTCTTTTTTTTTTTGGCTGCCTGTGTTAATTCACACAGCCTATCTTCAAGGTCAGAAGCTCTTTCTTCTGCTTTTGTAAGCCTGCTGATTAAACTCTCTGTTGTGTTTTTTATTTTGTTAAATGAATTCTTCAGCATGGCAAGCTCTGCTACATTCTTTTTCAGGGCATTGATATTCTTGTACATTTCTTCTTTCAGGTCCTGTATACTTTTCCTCATTTCATCATGTTGTCTAGCTGAGTTTTCTTGTATCTCATTTAGTTTCCTTAGAATTATCATTTGAAATTCCTTGTCAGACATTTCAAGGGCTTCTTGTTCTATAGGATCTAGAGCTTGAGTGTTATAACCCTTTGGTTGTTTACTTTCTTGATTTTTCATATTTCTGGTATCTTTCCTTTGATATTTAGTCATTGTGGCAAGGGATTTCATGGTCCACTGGTTCAGCAGTATTGTCTGGCTCAGATGCTGCTGGGGCTGCCAATTTGGCATCGCTAACTCAGTGTCTGCTTGGTTGCCCACTGGTGCCTCAGGTGTATGGTCACCTCGAGTCTTGGGCCTCTCTGACCAGGTGCCTCTCTGATTGGCATGCACTTAGCCGGGCTGCAGATGGAGTCAGACGTTGGCAGCAAGGCCTACCTGGTGGGTCGCACACTGGCACTGCAGGGTGCATGGTCTCCATGGATCTTGTGCCTCTCTGACTCCCTTCTTCTTATACTTAAAAGGCAGGAATAGTGGATTTTTGATGTGACTTGTGCCATTGTGCACACAATGAGCACAAAAATGGCTGCCAGCCTCGCCTTCCACTCCAGCACCAAGCCTCTCCCCACTTCCCTTTACAAGAAGCCTCCTGACTTAAACAGAAACCGCTTTTGCTTCTGCAAGGATGCAGTTCTCCACCCTGATCCACATTAGCATAATGACCCTCCTTGATGGTATCAGCCAGCTCTTGGTGCACTATATAAGCTCTACCACCCCTACACCTAGGGCTATCCCCCATTTTCAGGGCATTCCTAGGTTGTCCTCCATCTTGAGTACAGTCTGGCAGATTTCTTTTTTTAATAAAACTTGAACAGTATCTGACATCTCGGCTCACTTTCTTTCAGGGATTTATAGCCAAGCAGGATGACAGAGTTGGTGGATGAAATATTACTAAGAAAGCATGAGGGTGGGGAGATTCTTGCTAATCTGTCTTAGCAGGATTCTTGCTAAGTCTGGGCAACACAGGCCCAGAATGGAATTGGAAGGCCTAGGTCAAGGGCTAGTGGAGAAGAAGGCTAAGAGGAGCCAAGCTAAAGTTAGTCAAATAGAGAGTCTTTGTCAGTCTCCCTGTGTTTGAGGTAAGGAGAACCATTTTCCTTTCCTCTAAGAAATGTAAACTTATTTCTCATGTGTTCTTCTTTTGTTCATTAAGGACAAGCTGCACCATCAGTTGGGATTTGGTAGTAGAGGATATATGCTGGATAATGTGAACCATCAGGCATTTAATGTCCACAGTTGTCATTATTTCCTAGACAGAGCATGGAAGATGTAGGAGCTCAGTGGACTTCCTGAGCAGCCCACGAAGCAGTAGCTCCATGCACTAAGGTTGCCTGTCTGTGACCTCTCGTGGTGATGGGGACTTCATAGTTCACATCAAGGTGTCCATCTTCAGTTCACAGAGCTTCTTTAGATCTTAGGGGAAAAGTCAACTATTAGATAACCAAGAGTCCCAGTAAGGATCTGGGCAGTCAGATTTTAGTTATCACCGGTGCTAAGTCAAGAGAGTGGGAAAAAATTGAAAATATTGATCTGGAGAGGTATAAAGGAAAATAGGAGAATTAAGAATTTGGTACAGACTGATGAAAAGTGCAATAGAGCAGAATCCAGTCTGACTTACAGGTCAGTGAGAATACTTCAAAGACGGCAAAAAGCACCAGAATCTGGAAACCCATGAAGGTGCACTACAGTTTTCCATTGAAACATAAAATTTCTCTCTACAGTCACCCTCACCAACTTTTTATTAAAGATAATCAAAGTAAGGGTATTCTCACTCACAAAATAAATCTGGTCTCATTAGATTTGGTCTGATTATTTATGTAAGTGTAGCAAGAAAGATAATTGACCATGTAGACCTTTTAAAGTTTGCTTTGCTGGAGCTTTTCATAAAGAATCTCAGATTAAGCTTTCAAAAGCCTCTTGAGTCTAGGAAGCCAAGCCAAGAATTCACCACCAAACTTCACCTGAAATACCTATAAATTGTGAGAATTCTTCTCTTCTTTTGGTCCCCCAAATATCCTAAGAGTCCTGGGTCTGCCAGGAAGTGACCTTCATTACTCACCTCTATGTTTGGGAAAACTGTAAGCCAGGTATCAGGCTTGTTATCTCAAAAGGTCTTTGTAAACATTGGCTCCATAAAGTCAACCTTATTTTCTTAAAATTGCCCAGTCATATCTGAGTCTATGCATGTCATTCACAAGTACAACAGTCCAGCTGAAGTCTTGGTCATATAAGTAATGTTTCCAATCATCCTGTTACAATGAGGACAGATTTTTATTGAACTCAAGTAAGTAATTACATTGCCATGAAAATAAGAATACTCAATAAGAGTTTCCAAATTTTGGAAGGATCAGGCAGAGATAAAAAGACAAATGTTTCATTTCTGTTTCAAAAGTATAATCCAGTAAATCGTGAGTTTTAGATGGCTATGAGAGAAAGGGGAAAGGGGTTCCTTAGATACAAAAAATTAGAACTTTAAGAAACCAGCAATATTCCAAACAAAAGCCATTATCAAAATCATAATCATTCTCTATCAGTTCCTTCAGTCCTGTGTAATTAATTCTTACTCTGCTTGATCTTGGGCTAGCAGTTCTATGAACCCACCAGCTTCTCAACTAGAGTTCTGGGAGTCCATACTCAGCCAGTGGCATTGTCTCACAGTTGTTCTAGCAATGCATCAAACTCCTGGAACCCCAGGTACCTGGCATAGTCCTTTCCATGGGCCTCTGAGACAGAAGCTTTTTGTTGAAGGTGAAGCACTCTGGCATGTAGCTGATTGAAATTGCTTTTGGAGATGAATCAGAGCAAAGCAAAAACCATAAAAATAATAAAAATAACAACAAAAACTCCCAAAACAATAAAAGACTAAAATGGCAATAGTTACATATCTGATGAGAGTTTATTATAAAAATGACAGAAAAGTCAGCAAATCCCAGGGTCCTAGTCAGGAGCCAAGGGCAGCCACCTTCTCCAGAAGTAGACAAGGGAGCACACTGAAAACATCCCTTCCACATAAGTGGCCCACCACAGCCACTGCCACAACCATGGCTGCTGCAAAAGTGTCTTGATGCACAGCAGCAGCCACAGCCACTGCAGGTGGCACACCAGACACTCAACTGTGTTGATAGAAGGAGAGTCACTAGCAGAGACTGGAAAAAGAAGAGGACATCTCTTTCTTCAAAGTCCACCACAGAGTAACAGAAGAAACAACTGCTCTACTGGATATCAACATACAGATACTAGAAACAGAAAAACCCAAGACAATATGACACACAAAAAGAATACAGTAATTCTCAAATACCCACCCTATAGAGCAGGAAATCCTTGAAATGACTGAAAAGGAATTCTGGGCAACAATCTTAAGGAAACTCACTGAGATACCAGAAGACTCAGACAACATAACGAGATGAGAAAAAAAAAAAAAAATCCAGGGTATGGAGGAGGAAATTTACAAAGAGATTAATACCTTAAAAAAGAATGTAGTAGAACTCATGCAGATGAAAGATACACTCAATGTAACAGCAGTGATAACTTAAGCAGCAGACTAGAACAAGCAGAAGAAAGAATTTCTGATTTTGAAGATAGTCTTTTGAAATAACCCAGGTATATCAAAAAAAAAAAAAAAAAAAAAGAGGAAAAAAGAATTTTAAAAAGTGAAGAAAATCTAAAGAGCTAGCAGACAATCTTAAGCACACAAGCATTTGAATCATGGGCTTTCCAGAAGGGGATGAGAAAGGAAGAGGCATAGAAAACCTATTCAACAAAATAATAACAGAAAACTTCCCAGGTATAGGGAGAGACATGGACCTTCAGATCTAGGAGGCTCAAAGATTGTCAAACAAATTGAACTCAAAAATATCTTCTCCAAAATACATTATAGTCAAACTGGCAAAGCTCAAAGACAAAGAAATAATCTTGAAAGAAGCAAGAGAAAAGTAACAAGTCACCTATAAGGGAGCTCCTATCAGACTAACAGCAGACTTCTCAACAGAAACTTTACAGGCCAGAAGAAAATGGGATGATATTTCAAAATATGATAGAAAAAGCTGCCAGCCAAGAATACTATACCCAGCAAGGCTATCCTTCAGAAACAAGGTAAAAATAGAGCATTTTCCAGAAAAAAAACTGAGAGTTCACTACCACATGACCAACCCTACCAGAAATCTTCAAGGAAGTCCTGCATCTGGAATATGAAAAATGATAACCCCTACCACAAATGCATAAGAAAGAGCAAAACCCCAAAATGCAAACAAGAAAGAGAAAGAAACTAAATCTTATCACTGCAAAAAGCCATAGGTAATAATGCGCCTGCTTCATTTCTGGTTTCAATAATTTTGGCATTCTCTCTTTCTTCTTGGTCAGTTTAGATAAAGGTTTGAAAATTTTGTTGATCTTTTTAAAGAATCAACTTTTTGTTTTATTGATTTTCTTTATCGTTTTTAAATTTCCTATTTCGTATATTTCTGTTGTAATCTTTGTTATTTACTACTTATACTTGCTTTTGGTTTAGTTTGCTCTTCTTTTTCTATTTTCTTAAGGTAGGTGTTTACATTACTGATTTGAGATTTTTCTTATTTCTAATATAGGTATTTAAAAGTATTTATTTTCCTCTAAGCACTGCATGAGCCCTGCATCCTATAAATTTTGATATGTTGTGCTTTGATTTTTATCTCAAAGTACTTTTTAACTTCTGTGTGATTTTTCTTTTTACCCATTATTTATTTAGAAGAGTGTTTAACTTCCACACATTTGTGAGTTTTCTCAATTTCCTTCTGTTATTGTGATCAGAGACCATACTTTCTATGATCTTAGTGTTTTTTTTTTTAAAGGAAAAATAATAAAAAAAATATGTGGAACGATTTCCATTATTTTTTAATTCTATTTTTACACAAACTTCTTGAAGTGCCCTTGTGTTTATATTCTGTTTCACTGATTTTTTAAATGAAATTTATGTTACTAGTTTTGATATTTAAATTCTGTTCTTGAATTCTTTTTATTAAGTGGCCTTGTTAATTTGCTTAGAAATTAATTTGCCTTTGAAAAGTTTATTCATCTTCCTCTGTTGAAATTAATTTGATATTTGCATGCTTTTGGAAGACTTTAGAGAGCGATTTCAAATAACTGTAGAAATTATAAAATGAAATACGTAAATTTTAATAAGTTTTACATCTCCAGTTTTTGTGAAAATTTGAAGCCCTTCTTTCTAAAGAGTATTTTATTATTCATCTGTTCTTCAGGTTATGTATTTATTTGAACAAATAAACATGCATATCCTTGTTATATTAAAAAAAATACTTGGTATGTGGCCAAAAATAAAAATAAAATAAAATAAATGTCCATATACTTTAAAAAAAGAGGTTTTATAGTTTCTGGTTTTATATGAGGTATATGATCCATTTTAAGTTAATTTTTTATAAGCTGCTAGATACTGATTGAAGTTCTTTTTTTTTATGTAAATATGTGGTTACTCCAGTGTCACTTATAGAAAAGACTATCCTTTCTTAACTGATTGCCTTTGCATCTTTATAAAAAATCAGTTTTCTATATTAAAAAAATAAAATTTCATTCTTAAATAAATGATACAAATGACAAGGAAATTTGGTTGCTTTCTGTGACTCTCAATGTTTTAAAATAATAACTAGATTTGTGACTGATGACATGATATCTTTGTTGTCTAATATCAGACAAAGCAGCACCAGGACATGACATGAGAAGTAAGGCACTGACAAATTTCTAGGAACTTCATACAATTCTGAAATACTTATATTAATATTTACCCGTACTCATATAACATAGGGAAGGTTAAGCATCTCTTATTTGATGATACTTTTTATGCAACAGAACACATCAAATAAACCTAATTATTTTTTAACATTTATCTTTTTATAAGGTGAAAAAAACAAATCCTCTGAAATTTTCCAGGGTCCCTCTGGGAAATGTCAAAGTCAGTTCAAGATGGAGAAGATTTTATTTAGGACTTCATTTGGGGAAGGCGAAACTGACAAAAACGTCAGGAGGAAGAAACACTTGACTAAATAAGATTATAAGTTACCGCTACGGTTTGAATGTTTGTCCCCTGAGCAACTCATGTTGAAACTTAATCCCCAAAGTGGCAGCAGGAAGAGGTGGGGCCTTTAGGAGGTGATTGGATCATGACAGCTCTGCCCTCATGAGTGGGTTTATCTCTTCCTGGACCGGTGGGTTATCATGGGAGTGGACTGGTGGCTTTATAACAAGAGGAAGAGAGACCTGAGCTAGCAGGCACAGCCCTCTTTCCATGTGACACCTTACACTGCCTTGGGACTCTGCAGATTTCCCACCGGCAAGAAAACCCTCACCAGATGTGCCTCCTCAACTTCAAATTCCGCAGCCTTGAGAACTGTAAGAAATAAATTTTGTCTCTTTATAAATCACCCAGGTTCAGGTATCTGTCATAGGCAGCAGAAAATGAACTGAGACAGTCAATGAACTGAACAATGCTTAGCTACCCATTTAACCAAAATAACAATAAACAATTTCCTAAATAACTATAGGAGGTAACATGGTTGTGAAAAATCTTAGTTCTTTAAAAACTGTGAAGACTCAGTTTATAAGTTACCACTACGGTTTGAATGTTTGTCCCCTGAGCAACTCATGTTGAAACTTAATCCCCAAAGTGGCAGCAGGAAGAGGTGGGGCCTTTAGGAGGTGATTGGATCATGACGGCTCTGCCCTCATGAGTGGGTTTATCTCTTCCTGGACCGGTGGGAGTGGACTGGTGGCTTTATAACAAGAGGAAGAGAGACCTGAGCTAGCAGGCACAACCCTCTTTCCATGTGACACCTTACACTGCCTTGGGACTCTGCAGATTTCCCACCGGCAAGAAAACCCTCACCAGATGTGCCTCCTCAACTTCAAATTCCGCAGCCTTGAGAACTGTAAGAAATAAATTTTGTCTCTTTATAAATCACCCAGGTTCAGGTATCTGTCATAAGCAGCAGAAAATGAACTGAGACAGTCAATGAACTGAACAATGCTTAGCTACTCATTTAACCAAAATAACAATAAACAATTTCCTAAATAACTATAGGAGGTAACACGGTTGTGAAAAATCTTAGTTCTTTAAAAACTGTGAAGACTCAGTTTTCTTAAATAATCAAGCACTTGATAAAATCAACATAAAACACAGGAAATTATTCTGATAAGGCACAGAATCTTTGTTTCCTAGGTAGATTAATCAAAAGCTAAAAAAAAAAAAAAAAAAAGCTTCTTACAATTTATCATTAAGAGCAGTCCATTAGTCCAAGAAAACTTTGTTGTTTTAACAGAAAGAAAATCAAAATCTGGTTTGTATCAATATTGATACTAAAGCTCATTTCTTTAAAAAGCATAAAAATAAATCCATCAAATTTTAGCCAAATTTGACCACAGTCGAAGAGATTCCCTTTTCAAGATTTTCTGCAAACCTTCTACAACTTTCTATATTCTCCAGGATTGGACGTTACCAAAAAGACTTTGGATACTTTTAAGACAGATATTATAAAACATAATTATTGTTGAAAAGTCCATTCATAAAGCATTTATTTTACTTACATCAACTTAATACACATGGCAACTCAGAAACCACAGCTGTTTCACAAGACAACAATACTAGAGTAACCTTATTTACCAAAGATCCACACAAATTATGTGAACTTGAAAGGAATTTGGGTTAGTTTCTATGTATCTGAGCGTTTTTGTATGTGAACACACAGGGCGACGATGGCTATGTGACTGGAGTGAGGTAGCTAAAAGCCAAGGAAGGTAAGTGATTGCTGGCAAACACCAGAAGCTGGGAGAGGGAAGAAAGGATTCTTCCCTAGAACCATCAGATGGAGTGTTCCCAGCTGACTCCTCGATTTTGGACTTCCAGCCTCCAGAACTGTGAGACAGTACACTTTTGTCCCTTTACGTCACCTGGTCCATGATACTTTGTTGCAGCTTCCCTAGGAAGCTAGGTATCTGCCAAGCCAAGGAGAAAGGTGTGGCATGAATCAACAAAGGAGCTGGTAGAGCAGGCTGAGAAGTAGTTGAGGTCGTGGTATAAAAATAGGAGCGATCAATCTCAGAGAAGCCCAGGGAAGGAAGCGTGGTCAAAACAGTGGGGAGAAATTTCTGCAGGAGGGTGAAAGAGACGAGGGGTGGAGATTTGGGATTTGACAATTAAGAGGTCACTGCGGACTTGTGGAAGAGCAATTCTGAGAAGGTGTGAAAGCCTGGATTGCCTGAGAAGGAATTTAGGGCCAGCCCTCCTTTCCATAGGCTACCCAAACCATTCCCCAGCTAACTTCCATGGACCTAAAATCGTGGGTGTGGTTTGACTGTGAGGACCAAACTGATTTACGTATTGCTTCTAACCCCTCTTCTCTAATTAAAAATATGAAAACAAAACATTTCTTATGAAGAAAAAAAAAGGTGGTTCATAGGAGCTTGACTAGAACAGTTTACTGAAAAAAGAAAATGGAAAATAGAGAATAAATGTAGTGAGGTTACTCTGAGAACAGAGCTCTAAAATAAACATGATAAAAAATGTTTGACCTTACTTGATATCAAAGGAATGTAAAGAGGTATTGATATAGTCTTTTTTTCTATGGATTTGGCAAAGATGATTAAATATGCATGGTAATACCCAGGATGGTGGGGGATTGATTTGACTGAGCAGTCCAATGCAATGTTGGGAGGAAAAATTGTTCCAACCTTTCTGGATGATAATTTACTAGTATATTTTAAAAGCCTTAAAAATATGCATAAATGTTGATCTAGAATTCGATTTTTAGATTTTTTATTCTAAGGAAATAATTAAGCAATAGGCAAAGCTTTTCTTATAAGACTATGCATTTCAGCATTATTTACGTTATCAAAAAATAACAACAAATGGATATTCAGTAATACAGAATAGATTAAATAATTTATGATATATTTATATGATTAGATAATATGAAGTCTTTAAAGAATGATTTAGGAAATATTTATAGACAATGAAGATGTTCAGGATATATTAATTAGAAATAAAAAGGTATCAAAACAATTTTTATAGAAGGAACCAATAAAATTTTTTTAAGTGCCAAAAAGACACTGAGAAAGTAATTAATAGTGGTTAATTTGGTGTAGCAGGGAAAAAGGTGATTTTAAAATTTTGTTTGTTTTGGGCCGGCCCCGTGGTGCACTCGGGAGAGTGCGGTGCTTGGGAGTGCAGCGGTGCTCCCGCCGCGGGTTCGGATCCTATATAGGGATGAACGGTGCGCTCACTGGCTGAGCGCGGTGCAGGTGACACCAGGCCAAGGGTTGCGATCTCCTTACCGGTCACGAAAAAGACAAAAAAAAAAACAAACTTTGTTTGTTTTGCTTCTTTGATTTTTCTTCTATTCCTAAAATGAGCATACTTTGATTATACATTTGAGATGAATAAATATTGTATCTAAGAATTGAGTCTATTGAAGAAGGGGTTTGAGAGAGAAATGTTTGATTCAGTGAGGTTTGAAGAAAGCATAAGCAGGGAGGGGTCCTTTTCCTCACGCATTTTATTGATGACAAAATTCATCCATGTGAAAAAATTGAGGCCCATGAAAGGAAGATACTGCCAACATGTGGATTCTTTTTATTTCCTTTTCAGCTCATATGAGAAGATCTAAAGGTGGCCACTTAAATGGATTCATGATGTGGCGAGACTAAAGGAAAAATCAAGTCCCTGATTCACGACCTTTCTACTTTTCCCACTGTGACATCCTCAACCCCTCTGTCTTGATTTATGTCTTANAAGAATTTCACTTCCTGGAAAAATTCACTATTATAGGCTACAGATGCTACATGCTTCTTTCCGTAATCCAAGTTGTCAGCACCATTCAGGGATAGTGAGGGACGGAAATCCCTTCAATTTAGCCAGATGTCCCACGCTAAAGAGATGGAGTCACCAGACGAGCCCATAAGACACTGGGCAAAGAAGAAAATTTAAAAGTGCCCTACCAAAGGCACTTAATTACTTTACTGATAATGTAAGATCAAAAACAACTGGAGAATAATTAATATAAATATCAAGGATGAAGCAAACATTGAAAGCACTGGGTGGGCTACACAAAAATTATCATGAATGAATTTTTAACCAGCATGTCCCACACTCTTTTAGAAAAGGAAAGCTCAAAAGTGTGGAGCAAATGATAGATTAATTACATAGATATTTGGGATGGTTAATATGCAATTAGGTTTTCCACATAATATATAGGCATTTGATTCATTTCCAATTGGTCACTTTATCATCTGTGAATGATTGATTGATTATAACTCTTCTAATATGATCTTCCTTTCAGATCACTATAATCAAATACAGGAGAAACTTTGGATTACGTGCTGTTCTTTCAGATGGTTATTTAAAAAATTCTACTCTCCTCCTTTCATGCCCAGGGGTAAAACTTCATAAGCTTTGCTGTGGTTTGAGAGACAAATACATTAGATCCGATTAAAGAGAGATTTTTGCCCCAAAGATAGGACAAACCACTCTATATTTTGTGGGTTGAAATATGTG
>NW_007734647.1:59778-66468 GCF_000696425.1 Galeopterus variegatus | reverse complement strand
TGGTTTGAGAGACAAATACATTAGATCCGATTAAAGAGAGATTTTTGCCCCAAAGATAGGACAAACCACTCTATATTTTGTGGGTTGAAATATGTGTTGTAAATATTAATATCTGCCGAAAGATGAATTGCCTCTCTTCTTTGAGCTGAACTGTGGGGTAACACTCTTAAAAAACATGGAAAGGATAAGTTCTAGGATAATAAGAGAATAAGATGTTTAATAAGAGATTGATTGAAACATCTTTATTCTATCTTCTATAAATTGCACTTCCATGTAACGTCTAAATATTAGTTAAATGTTAGTGTTTTCTATCTGCCTAAAGATGAGAGTTGTCAATGATTCGAATGGTTCAGGGCACCAGATTGGCTTTAGCAGAGGATAACAGAGAGAGTGTCCACCATTAGTAGCCAGGCCTGTGCCAGTGCAGCCAGATGACCACTGTGAGCTGGCAAGCTGCTTGAGCCCTGCTATTGATACTCTCATGGCGGAAGTCATGGGCTAATGGTGACATGCATTTACAGCTCTCTTACCCAGGGCTACTATATGCAGGTGTGCAGACTGTACCCTTCATAAGTGCACCTGGCTGAGGGGGTGAGTAGGAGCCGAAGTCCAAGCCATGCTCAGCCAACACCTGGAGGAAGAGATCCCTCTTGCTAATTTGGGCAAAGGCACTGATGATAGCTAAGCCATGTGCCCACAGAGCAGAACATTCCTAGAGGGATTCCGTTTGTTTAAGCTATGCAAAGGCAACAATGGGATAGTAGTGGCCTTGTCTTTATCCCATTTTGAATCCTTTTAATTTTTATATTTTTAAAAATTCAGGTAAAATTTACATTCAGTGAAATACACAAATATTAAGAATACAATTTAATGAGTTTTGCCACTGTGTACACTGACTTAACAACACTAAAAACGTAGAACAGTACCATTACCCCAGCAAATTTCTTTATGTTCTCTGTACAATCTCAGTCCTCAGAGTCAACCCCTGCTCTGATTCTTAGCACTATAGATTAGTTTTACCAACCCTTGAACTTCATATATGTAGTATTATACAGAATATCATCTGTGTCCACCTTCATTGTTTCAACATGTTAACATTCATCCATGTAGTTATATGTACCAGTAGTTCCTTCTCTTTTATTGCTGAATAATGTATGAATAAACACAATTCTTGTCATAATTTTCCTACTGATGAACATTTCTGATACAATGCTGGAAGGAAGGGTACTTCCTAGAGCCTACATTCGTATTGTTCTAAATTTTGATTATTATGAAAAAATCTGCTAAAAGCATGTTTGTATAGAATTTTAGTGTCTTATAATTTTATTTCATTGGGGTAAATACCTAGGAGTGGGATTGCTGGGTTGTAGGAAGATGCATGTTTAACTTCATAAGAAACTACCAGTTTTCCAAGTTGATCACACCATTTCACACCCTCACTAGCAAGATCTATTTGCTCCACATTTTCAGCAATATCCAGCGTTGCGTCTTTATCTTAGCCATTCTAATGAGTGTATGACGGTATCTTATTGCGGTTTTAAAAAATGTTGAACGCTTTTCCATGAACTTATTGGCCATGAATATTATCTTCTTTTGTGAGATGTCGGTTCAAGTTTTTTGCCTATTTTATACTTGGTTGTTTTCATTTTTATTATTTAGTTCAAGATCATGAGGTGGGAAAGTACAATCTGTCCACTACTAGGCCACTGCAAGGAAGTGGTTACAAAGTTCTATTCCAAGAGAGTGGATAATTGGGACCAATAATTAAATTAAATTAATTATTTTAATATAAGCTACACTTACTAACTGGAGAATTCCCACGCTGGTTTCCTGATCCATGGAGTGAAGTTTACTATGACAGAAAGAAGCAAACAGGGGCCTTCAGAACTCCCCTTCCATCCAGGATAGGGAAACAAAGCAACACCCCAACCCGGGGGGAATAGTGGGGGAATAAGTCTTTAGTACAAGACTTGAAAGGTGCAGGATGGTGATCCTAACACATTCCCCTTGCACTGTTCTCGTCGGCCCATGCAGAAGGTAGACAGATCTTGGAGAATGGCTGTGGCTTATCATAAACATAAACATAAAGTGAAAGCTCTGATTAAAATTATTGTTCCAGATATAGTGACTTTGGGGCAAATCAATAAATCCCCCTGGGACCAGGTAAATAGTTGTTGACCTACAAACATTTTTTTTCTACCCTTAACAGTAAAAATTGTCAGCAGCTGATTGCCTTTACATGACAGGGGAAGCCTTACGGCCTCACCATCTCACCTCAGACCCATGCTGACTCTTCTGTTTGATGCCCGTGTAGAGAGAGTCTGCTTGTCCTATTGAACCACAGAACATCACATTAGTCATTCATATTGATAAGACTGTGCTAATTGGATCCAGACAGGAAGAACCAGTAGTCACCTTAGGGGAGTTAGAGCAGTCATTTCCAAAGTGTTTCCTGGCCAGTGGTATTGGCATTGCCTGGGAACTTGTTAGAAATATAAATGATCAGACTCCACCTCAGACCTATTGCATCACAAACTCTGGGAGTGGATGCAGAAATCTGAGTTTTAATAAGCCCTCTTGGTGATTTTTAATGCATGCTAAAGTTTGATAACCATCTTTAACTACATTACAGTTCTTAAAATGTCCTCTGGAGCACAAGAGGGAGCTAATTTTGTAATAAAAAGATTGAACTGTGCTGTTTTTTCCCTGTTTGTCCCCAGATTATTTGTCTGCCTGTCTCTGCCCAGCTCTGTGTCCCAGGAAGCTGATGCCTCTGGATGGCATCACCTGGTCCGCTGGGTCTTGGGGCTGCCAGTTAGAATCTGCAAATGGGAGGCACTGGCAGGAGATGGGCATGTGGGAGGACAGAGTGGACAGTGGTTTATTCATCCTGTTTCCTCCCCACTCCGTTTTCCTCCCTGGCTTCTCTTCTGTGACTGAATTCAGCTCTCGGCCAGCCTCATATAATCCTCCTTGTGATTCTTCAGGCCCAGGAATGATGCCTCAACACCCCCCATTGGTTCCTTAACATGACCCACACCTTTGCAATCAGGCTGTTCATTACAATTTTTCTTCAAAACCCCAGCTCAGTTTTCCATCTTGTTCCTGCCAGGATCCGGATGGACACAGAGACTGTGGTTTAATTCTACCAGTGTTACTTTGGATTTGGGGCAATTTAATTCGATTTGTTAATTTATAGTACAAATCTTTACTGAGTGCCTACAATGTGTGAAGTATTGAGAAAACAAATACACACACAATTAACAACACAGGAGAGTTCCAATCCTCATGTGGTCCATTGGGAAGGGTGGGAAAACACAGTCATTGTTAATGTTAGTTCCTAGGTCTGTAGAATGTGGACAATATTGTGCATATGCACAGAAAGTGCCAGGCACATGCTTAACACAAACTAATGCTTCATGAACATGCACTTTCTGTGGTTGTTTGTTTGCCTTGTTTTGATTTTCCTTTTAAAAAAAAGTTTATTTATTAATTAATATTATTATTATTTTTAATACTAAGATGTTGAGGAACAGTTGTGGGGGAGGGGGAGATGGGAATGGGGAAGGAAATAGGGTGGAAGAGGGAGGAAGTGGGGTATGGTTGAGTCCTGTGGTACCCACTTCATTTGCTCAGGGTAAACCAATGTGTTTCCAGTGGTGGCTTGGTAGCTGCTGGGCTGGATGCAGATATCAGGGGGTGTGGCTGAAGCCATCAGTCCCCCACTGCTCCAGCTTGGGAGACCAGTGGGCTTCCAGTGATGGTTCAGTGGTAGTCACTGGGATGATTGCAGATATCGGGGGTGTGGCTGAAGCCCTTGGCCCCTCAATGCTCCAGCTCAGGAGCCCATGGTATTTTTGGTGGCAGATTAGTGGTCATTGCTGGGCTGGTTGCAGATGTTGGGGGGGGGGCATGGTTGAGGCCCTTGACTCCCCAAAGCCCCAGCTCAGGAGCCCAGGGCACTACCAGCAGTGTCTTGGTGGTCATTGCTGAGTTGGTTGTGGGTGTTGGGGGGCATGGCTGAGGCCCTTGGCCTGCCCCATTCCCTGGTTTAGGAGCCCAGAGGGCTTCCATTCCTTCTAGGTTTTATAGGTGTTCTTTGGTGATGTGAGACCTTTACTAGTTGATATCATACTTTGATTCTGATCTGTGGGTATTTTGTTTTTTCTTTCAGTTCTACATTGGATTATTTGCTGTTCCCACCACTTAAACTCTGCACTGGAGCTAATTTGTTGTTATTTGCTTACATCTAAAATGGGGGAACTTTCTGTGGGGACCAGAACTTGAGCCCTGTGGTTGAGCTAAACTGCTGCTTTGCTGCTGATTCCCTGGGGAGGGCTTTTTGTGTAGCTCAGGTTTTAATTGCTGACCTTGTATGTACTTCTGGGTCTTGTAAGTTCCAGTACATTTGGGTTGTGTGGAAACTCTGGTCTGGGCCTGAGTCTTTTCAGCAAATTGCTCCTCCTGCAATTCTATATTCCTGACCGGTCTCCACAGAGTGGTCCTGTGCTGATTGGAGGGCAGATCAACTGTCCATGCTGTGCCCCAATGTCTCCCCAGTGGACCCGTCTCTCCCACACCCCATACTCCAAAAACTTCCCATGGGATGGGCTATGTACTGGTCTCTTGCGATGACTCACCAGCCTGAGTGTCTCCTTTTTTCAGTTGTCTGTGGCTCCTTGCTCCTATGTGGGTCCGTGGGAACCCTGTTAGTGGTCTTGCTGGCCTGAAGGCCACCAAGGCCCTTTTCTCCCCTGCCACCTCCGGCCTGAGTGTCTCCTTTTTTCAGTTGTCTGTGGCTCCTTGCTCCTATGTGGGTCCGTGGGGACCCTGTTAGTGGTCTTGCTGGCCTGAAGGCCACCAAGGCCCTTTTCTCCCCTGCCACCTCCAAGCAACTTCATCCAGAGGGCACAGCAGCAGCTTTTGCCAGCTCCTGCTCCGTGTGCTCAACAGCTCCAGCCTTGAAGTGGCCCAGATTTGAAATGGTGGGAGTGACCCTTTCTTTTTCTCATTGTGGCTTCTCCTGCCTTCATGCACTCCATATGTCTCTCCTCTTCCCTTGAGCTATAGTGGCTCCAGTTTGGCTGTTGTTGCTTTTTAATACTTGTAAATTGGTTGATTTGTGGGAGAGAGTGATGTTGTGAACCATCTATGCCACCATCATGACCAGAAGCCCTCTTGATTTTCCTTTGAAGATTTCTTCACACTCTGTTCCTCTTCCTTCATCTTAGGGAATCAACAGCTGAATGCAATTTGGAAAAGTTTTACTTCTTAGTTTAAACATGTATACATGGAATTCAGGCCTTTGACCTTCTGAGTTGACGTTGCAGTCCCATCGAGGCAAGTATGAAAATGTACATGTCTCTGCATTTATCCTGGGCCTTTCCTTTGCCCATATCATCGTGGACTGTGTGTGAACATTATCAGCATGACTGAGCAGGAAAGAAAGGACACAGTGTCACAGATGGGAGGAAACCAAGGAATTACTTGCATGTGAGGAACCTGAGGCCTGGGGAGGGAGTGACATGCCCACTGTTGTAAGCTAGACCGTGGCCGGACTCTGAATGAAAAATGGTCTCTCGCCTGTGTACTTGATGTCAACATATGGCCTGGTGATGGCTTTCAGAGACTCAGACTGCGAATGTGCACCTGACAATGGCCTTGTTCCCAGTGTGGGAAGCAGCGCTTCGTGGGGAACAGGCCATGCACATTCCAAATCCTGCTTCTCCCCAGCCCAGAGTGTTCTCACATTTCCTCTGCACAATGATCCAGTGGCTGGGGACCTTTTGTGATGCAATTCATTAGTTTGTGGTGGCTCAAAGCTGAAACACAAGTCTCCAAGGGGACCTGCCTCATCCCTGCTTTATTAAAATGAAATCTTCCCTTGGCATTTCTCTCAGGTACTTCTCCAGGTATGGATAAGAGGGACAAAGAGAGAAGGGAGAGGGTTCGGGGCTTAAATGCCAGCAATCCAATTAAAGGAATGTTTAACCTTTGTAAATAAAGCCCCTGCTCGCCTGCTTCTCAGATAGGGGGAGGAAAATGAACTGCTTTAGTATGAGGCTCCATACTGCGAGGAGAGGACTGGTGTTTATAACATCCTTCCTGGCAGAGGAAGCTCAGCCTGCTGTTAAAAATGATTCTCGCTAGAAGGCCAGCTGGCAGCAGATGCAGCAGTACACGCAGCACAAGCAGCCACCTCCTCAGGTGCTCTCCCCGGTCCAGGGGACGGTTTGCCTAAGCATTTGGTTCCAAGGGCCACTGGTGGGTCCGGTCCAGTTGCTTAGTGGTTTCCCTTCAGAACACGAGAAAGAAAAGCTAATGTAGAACAGCAAACAGTGGGAAAATGAGCAGAAAATAGAAAAAAGGATTGAATATTTAACAAGTTGTTGGGTGGGGATGACCTCCCTGGTGTAGAAGTGGTATAAGAAACCACAGAGGACTCTACATATATGTATATTCTACATACATGTACCTAAAAATATTTAAAGGCAAATAAACTAAAAAAAATACTTTCCACCAATATGGCTTCAGAAGGCTGCTGTTATTACTCATAATTAATTCATTCATTTAACGTTGATTGGGCTGGCTGCTGGAGTCCCAGAGATCAGAGGCTTGGCACCCTAGGTGCCACCCTGCAGCAGGGGATAAGTTTCACCAACCTCATTTCTTTTTTTTTTTTTTTTTTTT
>NW_007734647.1:58357-59168 GCF_000696425.1 Galeopterus variegatus | reverse complement strand
TTTTTTTTTTTTTTTTTTTTGTCCTTTTTGTGACTGGTAAGGGGATCGCAACCCGTGGCTTGGTGTCACCTGCACCGCACTCAGCCAGTGAGTGCACCAGCCATCCCTATATAGGATCTGAACCCACGGCGGCTCACAGTGCCGCACTCTCCCGAGTGCACCACGGGGTTGGCCCACCACCCTCATTTCTAACTGCCTGTTTATTTATCTATGATGAGGGAGGCTGAGGGGCTGCTGTATCCGTATTTGTACATACCGATAAGAAAAACACGAGGACATCACTGAGTAAGTGGACAAAGTGCAGGAGCTGGCAATACACAAAAGGGGAAACAAGTTAGGCTAGAAAATAATCCGTAAAAATCCTCAATCTTGTTAATAACGATTGAAGCGCAGATTGAAATGAGGTACTTTTATACTATGAAGTTAGTAAACTTACTTTTTTAAATGATGATACCCAAAGCTAGCACAGTTGTAGAGAAATAAGTAACCTCATGCTCTTACACATAAGCAAAAGGTCTTTCTTTAAACACTATTTTGGCAATATTTACTGCAAGTCTAAAATGCCCGTATAATTCAACAGTAATTGCACTTCCAGGAACTTATGCAAAAGAGGTAACCAAAGATGCAGGCAAAGATTTATCTTTAAGAATATTCATAGCATATATATTCTCCTGGGGGAAAAAAGCAACTTTAATGTCCAACAATAGAGAAGTGAGAAATTAAATTAAGACATATTGTATAATAGTTTATTTTGACCAATATTCATGATATCATGACTTTGAAGAATACTTAATGATAATAGATATGCTTA
>NW_007734647.1:57115-57948 GCF_000696425.1 Galeopterus variegatus | reverse complement strand
TTTGACCAATATTCATGATATCATGACTTTGAAGAATACTTAATGATAATAGATATGCTTATGATGTAATAGTAAGTAAAAAAAGTGAGATACAAAATATATGAGAAGGTATGATCCCAATTTGGTGGCTAAAAATAAATAAACATTTTAGTTTTTTATTCAGAAGTATTTCTTGGATTTATTCTACAAATTTCTCTAAGTGTAACAATATATTGATTTTAAATGTTGCAATATATATGATAAACAAGTATAATATAATTATTTAAAACAACATAATAATTTTAAAGAATGCATGGATAAATTAAACACATGTATCTGAAATTTAGAAATATTCACATGCTCTAAAAATAGAAGAATTGGGCATGGGCACACATCTGTACCTATGAGGCTCAGGAAAGGAGAAGGAGGACGTTTAGTGGAATGTTGGTTATTTGTGGGTGGGGCAGGTGTACTCTGCTCAACAGAGATGGAATCTGTGGGTTCTCGCCTTCCTTCTAGAGTGAGATGTCAGCAAATCCCCTGCACCTCCTGTTGTTGGAAAGGATACTGTGGGCAACTTGGCTCCCCTTTAGAGTTCTCCTTTGGAGAGATTCCTTTTGACTCCCTGAAGGGAGCTTCCTCTTGAGGACCAGAGGGAAAAGCCACTGGGGAAAGGGAGTTTAATACGGGACATAGGTTTTGAGGGTTGAGAAGGCAGAGCTCTGGAGCCACCAGTGCTGAGTCCCTGGGGGTAAAAGACAGACACTGATTCTGGGTCAGTAGGTCCCAGCCACACCAGGCCTCTTGGGTCTTAGGCACCCTGAGAGTGATGGGTGTGGGGCCGTAGAAGAGAG
>NW_007734647.1:55953-56884 GCF_000696425.1 Galeopterus variegatus | reverse complement strand
CCAGAACCTGGCTCTGAACGTCCTGGTCACTCTGCCTCAGTATTTGAGCTTTAGGAAGTATCAGGAAATCTAGATAAAAGTATAGAGGGCTGGCCTGTAACCTACGTTGGTTAGACACGGTGTAATGGCACCAAAGTCAAGGGTTCAGATCCTTGCACCGGCCACCCGCCCCCCAAAACAAAACAGGTATCAGAGGTGGGGAGTTCAGTGTGGCTAAAGCCGGCAGCGTGAACGGGCCTAAGAAGAGCTGCCAAGGTCAGAGGTTCTTAACCCATTTGTTTTTTGGTTTTTTTTTTTTTTGCCCTGGAATATTGACTTGAGAATAACCGATTTATATTAGATCGTTTCCGAGACTTGAAAACCATTTCCATTAAAGCCTCTGAAGTGACAGACCTTAAATGTTTTCTCAGTTGTGAAAGGGACGGACTGAGGGCGTCCTGGCTGCTGTTGTTCTGTGGTTCTGCTGTTGTCTCTGGGAACGGGAAACAGATCTGCTGATCTCCTGCTGCTGCCATCGGCTCCCCAGAATCGCCGGTGCAGCCAGGGCTCCTTCTCTAGGGGACCCACGGGGGGGACGGGCCGAGGCTGTGTTGGGGACGTCAAGCAGATAAGAGGGCTTCAGGCAGAACCAGGGAGATGTGTGAGAGGGGAGGGCTTGACAGCACCACGTGGAAAGCACGAACGACTGACCAGTTCTGTTTCTCTTTCCACAGCGGTGCCTCCCGCTCCTCCTCCTCCACCCACCGTGTCCTCTACCGTGTCCTCTACGGTGTCCTCTATGGTGTCCTCTACCACGTCCTCTACGGTGTCCTCTACCACGTCCTCTACCACATCCTCTACCGTGTCCTCTACCACGTTCTCTACTGTGTCCTCTACCACGTCCTCTACCGTGTCCTGTTTGACGTCCTGTACCACGTCCACTACCACGTCC
>NW_007734647.1:55012-55891 GCF_000696425.1 Galeopterus variegatus | reverse complement strand
TGAGGTCCCGGGCGGGGTTTCTCTCTACCTCGGGCCTGCTCGCCGCAAAAGCCCAAGGGCCTGAAACCCACCCCTCAAGTTGTCGATGACTCTTGTGACCTCACGGGGCAGTGATGACCTCACAGTCCTCCTCGGTTTCCATGGCAGGGTAACGACACAAACGTGGTGCCCTGTTCTCTACAAGACACACGTCGGTGTGGTTGCCTGCCAGAGCATGTGTGACCGCATCCTGTATATCCAGTGTAACTTGTCCTCTGTCCCGTGGAAGGGCAGCGCAGCAGGTAGGCCTGGGTCAGGCATCTGTACAAGAGGCACCGGTGTACACACGAGCTCACCTGGATGCCACACGGTCCTTTTGAGCTTCCCCTCCACACCCAGAACTTCCCCTGCCATCACTAGGACCAATGGCCTGGGCCCCTCGGGGACCCACAGTGTTCCTGCTCACCGCTAAGGGCAAGTGTTCAGGGAGGTTCTAATCTATAAATCTAGCTTTCCCCTTTGGGCTACAAGAGGCTTCCATTGACTCTTTCCTGATTGGCCTCTTAGCAAAAGCCAAGTGTGCTTTCGTGGGCAAGGGATCAATGGAGCCATTTGAGGAAGAGCTGTTACAGGTCGCTCATGAACCTCACCTTCAGACCAGGCGCCTTCACCAGGCTGTCATGTAGACACGTGCATGGGCCCCTCAGACACTTCAGACCAGTCTGAGCTGCTGAGTCTGGGGGAGAGGGTGGCGTCACAGCCAGGAAGAGCAGAAGAGCCAGAGGGAGTGACGAAGTGCTGCTGAGACCGGAGGCCTGAGGACGTGGCATCTCGGGGGCTTGGGTTGCTGGGAGAAAGCTCCTCGAGCCTAGACTTGGTACCCAGAACCTGGCTCTGAAC
>NW_007734647.1:52195-52456 GCF_000696425.1 Galeopterus variegatus | reverse complement strand
TTCCCACATGAAGGACCCGGTCCTGTAAGATCTTCTGACTTCAGAAAGGACCCTGGGTCGTAGCTTCTAACCGTGTGACTCCTGACAGGACGCCTCTGAGCAGGGGCAGGACCCAGACAGACGGTTCTTTATGAAACGGGAGAGCCCGATGAGAGTGTGTGCGTGTGTTTGGAGAGGAGGGGCCGGACTGGGAAGACGCCGTCTCATCTATCTACCCACCCATCCGTCGATCCATTTATTCAACACACATTTATTGAGCAC
>NW_007734647.1:46624-51492 GCF_000696425.1 Galeopterus variegatus | reverse complement strand
ACCCAGAAGCGAGAGGAATAGACAAATAGGAAAAACATAATTGCAGGTAGTTAAAATTGCTATAAGGAAAAATCAAACAGGATATGAGGACAGAGTGATGAGGGGTGCTGTGTGACACAAGGCCATCAGGGAAGGCTTCTTTGAGAAGGTGATATCTCAGCAGAGATGGGAGTGAGGGAGTGCCATGAGGAGCTGGGAGGAGAGCATTCCTAGAGGAAACAGAAGTGCAAAGACACTGAGCTACGAATGGGGCCGACCTATCCTAGGACCAGCAAACGGCTAGTCTGGCCAGGCAGGAATGACAGAGAGGGCTGAAAGGTGTGGCTGGAGAAGCAAGCAGGGGCCAGACCACAGCAGGCCTTGTCTGCTCTAGTGAGCAGAGTGGATCTCACTTTAAGTGTGATGGAAAGTCATGAGAAGAACTTGAACCGGGTAGGGAAGAGATCTGAGGTAGACGCTAAAAAGATCACTCTGATGACTGCCGTGTGCCATGGTGCTGGCTGTTACCTGTGGAATGTCTCAGCAGTTGAGGGGACAGTTGGTCCTGGGGAGCGGGGGTGGGCGAGCATTCAGCGGAGAAGAAACAGCACACCTGTCTCAGCAGCCCAGAACAGGAGGTGACACTCTCAGCCACTCATAGCCCTCAGCCCAGGCGAAGCCACCACCCCGTATACAGCACACACGTCCTTAGGGACTACGGCCACCCAACTGCTGCTCCTCCCCTTGACACACATAACTTCAAGGCCAGGAAGGGTCCTGATAACTTAAGGGTCCTAACCTGGCTTAGAGGAAAGAGGTACGGTCCCATCTGAGAGTCTCAGTTAACCCACCACAACCTCCCTCGATACTTGGTGTGACTGAGGCAGATTTGTGGCTATTAAAGGGGCCAGATAGGTTGGTGTTTTCCAAGGTGAAGACAGACTCACCTGGGGTTCCTAGGAAAGATTTATCCCAGCACCCACATCAGTCCAAGTAAGGTTTTGGAGTGGGGCCTGGAAATCCACTGTTCGGAAAGCATAACATAACTACCAGGTTGTAGGAACTACAGGAGACAGAGGAAGATGTTAAATGACACCATGGGATGCAATCAACACACTCCAAAACACAGGAAACTCTAAAGGGCAAGGACATGTTTTTTCAACAAATAAATTGCTAGGAAGAAAAAAGAGGGAAGCGGAACCTACAGATTGAGCCATAACAACCACATGCAAAGGGGAGGGGGTTGGTGTCTTATCTACATTGTAAATCAAACATCAATTATTTCTAAGTTGGGCAATCATGATAGATAATCTATGACATTAAAGTAGTGTTGCTAACTTTTTTAGGTGCCATAATGGTATGGTAGTTGATAGAGTTCAGATGTGTTGTCCCCACCAAAACTCATGTGGAAATCTGATCCCCAGTGTTGCAGTGTTGGAAACTGATTCAGTCATGGGGGCGGATCCCTCATGATGGATTAATGCTCTCCCTGGGGGAGGAGGAGTAGTGAGTGAGTTCTCACTCTATTAGTTCCCACGAGAGCTTGTTGTTTATAGGACCCTGGCACCTCCTCTCTCCCTCTTGCTTCCTCTCGCCATGTAATCTTCTTGTCCCCACTGGCTCCCTGCCACTTTTCACCATGAGTAGAAGCAGCCTGAGGCCCATGCTAGATGCAGCTGTCCCAGAATCATAAGCCAAATAAACCTCTGTTCTTTATAAATTACCCAGTCTCAGGTAACTCTGTTATAGCAACACAAAACGGACTAATACAAACTTAGAAAAAGTTATAAGTGAAATAAGTCAGGCACAGAAAAAGAAATACTGCATGTCCTCACTCATAAGTGGGTGCTAAAGTGATAAGCAAATAAAGAAAAAAATAAAGAGAGATACAATAATCACAATAATTTATTGAACTTTCAAAAGGAGAGAACAGAACTGAGGCCACCAGAAATGGAAAAGGGGCGGCGGGATTAGTGAGAAACTGGTAGAGAGCCACGAAAATTGATTACATTGTGTAATCTTGAATATACTAATTATCCTGATTTGGGCATCACATATTGCATATGGGTATTGATATTCTACTCTGTACCCCACAAATATGTACAATAAAATATATTTTAATAAAAATAAATAATACATAAATAGTAAAAAATAAGAAGAATTTACCATAAGTAAAGATTTTTTTAAATCAACTTAATTTATTATAATTTTTAAAAAAGAGAATGTAGGGAAATGCCTAACACATTTAGGAAGATTTATATTCAAAATGATTTTTAAAATTTAGACTTTAGTTATCTAATTCGGTTATGTGGAATATGCCTTTCTGTGGCTACCTGAGATAAATGAGGTGTCTCTAAAGTTGGAAAAAATGTGAACAGGTGTCAAGCATTTGAATATATTGCAAAGTCATTGGCTTTGCCATGTAAAGGACATTTATTTTCTCTAGGCATTTCTGCTGAGTTTATCCCAAGTGCAAAGAATGACTTAATTTGCAACTAAAAAATGCAGAAAATTTTAGTCAGAAATATCTCTCTCTATAGCAAAAATCACATTCCATTAAGGATATTAATATACCCCCTCTGGGGACGCTCTCTGATCTCTAGCAGCATCCTCTGATTGCTATCAAATACTTATTAACCAGGCTTTTTCTTTAAGGGCTATTCTCGGGTATGATTCTTTCCAATTATCTTGAGTAGAGTATTAGATTTGCCTGACTCTTAGTGCTTTTTTCCCTGAGTGGAGATTAGGAACTGTAATGGGAAATAATATTGATTTATCCAAATGGATTTGTTTTGCAAGGTGAAAATAATCCTGTAATATTGTTTTGTAAATATGGATGAGCAATTGACCATATAATTAACTATCCATCCTTTCTGCTGCATCTAGTTTGTCACTTAGCGCATCGTCCAGTAAATCCTCATTACAACTCAGTACATTGTATGACAGGCAATGAATATTCAGCATGTTCCTTTTGCATTTCCTCTAGAATCAGAAAGTCATCAGGTGGTAGAAGAGGATATCTCTGTATCCAAGGAGCAAGGACATTATTGTGCCATCTTTCAGATCATGTGGCTGTCCCCTTCCCTCCCAGGCATTTCGGTGACTTCTAACTATGTCTCCTCTTGCTTCATTTTCTGTTCTGCCCAGCCACTGTGTAGACATGAGTCACTATACACCAGAAACACCCTTTAGATCCAGGCTGTAGGGGAAAAAAACAGAAATGCCTTCTGTTTTGAAGCCAGACAGATCTGAATTTAAATCTTCTGTTGCTACATTTGAGCTGCGTGACCTTGGGCAACTTTAATGTCCCCCAAAGTGAGAGACTAGTTCCCTTAGTAGGTGTCTGGTTCCTAATCTCACTGGTGAGGTTGGGTTGTCTCTTTTTTCATGATGTTAACCTTGACCACTTGGCTTATGGTGGTTCCCCCAAGTTTCTTCACTGACTATAAAGTTCATTATTTTTCCATTTTAATGACTACTTTGTGAAGGGGTACTTTGAGACCATATAAATATTTCCATCTTCATCCAGCCTTCAGCCTAGTTTTAGCATCCATTTTTAATTTTTAATGAAATCAGTTGTGACTCTGATGATTTTCTACCTCCTTTGTGCTTTCTCCATTTATTACTTGGCTTTCCATTGCAAGAGAGAGCTTTATCTTCCTGTTTTTTTTATTATCATTACAGATTCAAGAATTCTGATTTTACTCCATTTGATGCTCACATTGTTCCAGATTTGGCCAGTGGGAATTCCTTTAAGCTGGCACCTGTGTCTTTCTATGTGTCCCCTCACTTTTTGAGGACTGTTGTATGCTATTGCATAGCACGATGTTGTGAGGTCCTCTTGTACTTTTCTTTCCCCAGCCCTGGAATCAGACGCCTCCCCCACATTCTAGCTGAATTAATATTATCAATTAATGTGCCTGGCAACGCTCAGCCCTTCAATGGTCTCCAGCCCAGCCTTGGTTTCTCTTTTCCTAGGAACTCCCCTCTTCTCTAAGCTCCATACTCTCCCTGACATGACGTTCTCCANCTTTTCCTAGGAACTCCCCTCTTCTCTAAGCTCCATACTCTCCCTGACATGACGTTCTCCAAAAAGTCTGATGAACTCAGTCCACTATTGTCCAGACAGCTTAGGTCTCATCAAACTCAGCCGCCTGTTATCTGCGTGGCTTTAGGCAAATCCCTTCCATGCTCTGTGGTTAACTTCCTCATCTAAGAAATGGAGGTAAGAATAACTTCATGGTGTTGCCAAAGCTAACAAAGTAACATTTTTGAAGCACTGAGTCCCAGCCTTTACCTTAAAAGGGGCTTAGACAGTTTCAGTACTCTGCTCCAAAGAAGAAAATGCCATGAAAGCCAAACTACAGCACACGTGTGTAGCCACGGATTTAAACCAGGTTTTTATTCTCATAATCAATCTAACCATTTATAAACATGATGTTTTCTTAAGACTTGTAACATGTATTCACTACACAAGACATGGCCTTGTAGATAAAGCGGGAGTCAGTTCCCCCTGGCACGTGAGCCAAAGATGGCTCAGAGGTAATGATGACACCCCCACTCTCTCCCCTCTGTCACTTGTCACTTGATGCTACAGTAGCATAAGCTAAAATTTGCAAGACCCAGTTTTCCTCCTCAAGGACGCTGACATATTTAGCACCCCAAGCACCCCCACACTTCTGGCCTAGCAAAAAAATAAGGTATAACGACTCATTTTTAAAGGCTGCAAGCAGAAAAAACAATACCTACTCTAAGTGACAAGCTGAGCCAGATGCATGTTTATCTTGTATCATTTCATCTTTGTTATCTGGAATATGTAGAGTATACATTTTCTCCAGAAAATAAAACCGAGACTTAAAGTGGAGAAGGATTTTTCCAAAGTCTTTCAT
>NW_007734647.1:43608-46026 GCF_000696425.1 Galeopterus variegatus | reverse complement strand
TTTTCTCCAGAAAATAAAACCGAGACTTAAAGTGGAGAAGGATTTTTCCAAAGTCTTTCATAGTTGGCAAAACCAAGATTTAAACCATATCTGTTTCTGATGCCTATGAACAGTTTTCGTAGTTTTTTTAGAAATTTTCTACTTACAATTATTGCATTATATAAATTTTTCCTTTAGAATAATCTTTAAATATGTTATAATGTGGTTTCTTTTTCACTTTTTCATATTTATTCGAAGCATAACCATAGCCCCTGATTAGAACATTTATTTTAAAATCACCTGACTTACTTTAGCTTAGACTCAAAAGGTCTTTTTCTCACCTGGAGGCCAATTTGACATAGAAATTCCTCCAGCTACTTGGAAGCAGCCGGCTGAAGCAGCGCTAGGCCGGTGTGTCTGCACAGGCAGAAAGAATCACCAGGGAGGAAGAGCAGTGTTATGCCTCCCTGGCCAATTTCCTGTTCTTAGGTCTGGTGTTATTGTTTTTATTTTGTTTTGGATTCTTTATTGTTGTTGTTTGTTTTTTTACCCTGTCAGATGCTGTGGAGAAAGAGGGACATTGTAGCTGTACAGGTGTCTGTGGGTTGGGATCATGGGCTGCACACATGGGGTGTCCGAGTTCCTGCTTGGTTCTTCAAAATCATGCAATTGCCGTTTCACTGCCAGCAGAAAGCACTTCGTTTTTTTGTTGTTGTTGTTGTAACAAAGTTGATTGTACATATCTGCGGGGTTCTTATTGCAGGCAAATTCCACACCTGCTTCCTGCTTTCCATCAATCAGCTCCTCTGTTCTCTGTTCTGGTTCCGGCCATTTGCGATCGGCTTGGACCCCTTTAATTGGACCCCTTTCTGGCTTATCAGCCGACTAGACTCTGCATTTCCTGAGGTAGGAGCCCCTGAAGCTCTCACCTGCAGGTGAGAATGAGAGAATTTCCTGAGGATCCCCAGATCTCCGCCTGCACCCACCAAGGGCTGCTGTGGATTTGGTCCAGGGCTGGACCACAACCAGCAGGAGCTTTCTGTAAAGACAGCGCAGGAGGATGGAGGTCTCACTGCTGACTGAGGAGGTGGGGAGGAACCATTCTTGTCCTTCAAGAAGGAGTCCCCCCAATAAGAAGCCCAAAGTGCAGCCCTAGACTTTGGCAGCTGAGAACAAAAAGTTCTGGCATCAGCTAGAGATGTCACGCAGAGAAAAGGACTAAGATGTAGGTGAAGGTTGGCATCAAGGAGACACTCAGAGAAAAGCAATGTCAGAGACAAGAAAATGACTCAACATAGTCTGTGGACACTGAGCTCTGATGGAGTCATCCCAGCTTTCTTTCCCAGGTAGACAACAGACTCGTAAAGGAGACGATACGGGGCTGGACACACCTCCTTTCCTCTAAACTATGGGAAGACAATTCTACCTCACTCTTTCAGATCTTTAGTTAGATGCCAGTTACTTAATTTCTAAGCAACACTTAATTATCTAATGAACAGACTGCCTGATAATTTGCTGGTGCTGTGTTTAGCAGTCTGCTCCATTTACAGTTGGCTTCAGTCAGAATGTTCTTCAGAACTCCTTCCTCAACACGCCGATGTCCTTCGTGGATGTGTCACCCTCACCTTCACCATCATCTGGGCCTCTGGGCCTCCAATCCTGTGCCCATGAGCATGTCCATGCTCTTCAGCATACATGGCCCCGTTTGCTGGTTCAGAAAACACTTGTTCAGGTACAGGATATTTTGATCCAAACTATGAGAAAATATCTTTGTCCAGACATTTAGTCTCAAGAAAATTGCTAAACTCAATTTTTAAAATGAATTATCTTTTTTAGTTTGTTTTCTAACAAAGAGGTCTAAGGACTCTAAGAGTCTTTTCTGCCCAGTGTTAAGGGAATTCACACGGATGAGTCAGGACCTCATACGGAAGCTGCGTCTCCTCAGCCCCCCTCACCTGCAGCCTGCCCTATGATCCATTTCCTCTGGGTGGCAAAGGGACTCTGTATTCCAGACACCTGCAGAACAGCAGGGACCAGATTTCCTTATATAAACGGAGATGGCACTTTCCTAGGGTGGGATGTTAGAAAGGACAGAGCCAGGCAGAGTCAGGGTTAAAGCCCACACCCCTCTTCCCAGGGGTTTCCTCTGGAGTCAATCCCTCATTCCCATGGGCCTCCCTTGGTCACCTTATCTATAAAATGGGAATATTTGCTTTGTCAAGTGGCTTTCAAGATTCAAAACAATATAACGTTTGGAGCACACAGTACAACAAACGAAGCCAACGTTATCATCACCTGATGAAGAATAAGTGTCTTTAAGAAAGAAAGCTCTAGGGGCCGGCCCGGTGGTGCACTGCTACAGTGCACCGCTTGGGAGCGTGGCGGCGCTCCTGCCAAGGGTTCGGATCCCACATGCAGACCGGTTCCCGCTCACTGGCT
>NW_007734647.1:41040-42286 GCF_000696425.1 Galeopterus variegatus | reverse complement strand
AAAAAAAAAAAGAAAAAGAAAGCTCTATCCTTTTACATCAATGTATTCAAATTGCTGTTTTATCTATAAATGAAAACGAACAGCTAAGCTTTCTAGAAGGGGTGCAACACGACTCCATTACTCTGGAAAGCAGTCTGCTCAACTCTGATATTCTGATGAAGAATCCAGAATAGTCTGGACCCTATAGAAGGAAGGGAGCTTCTCCCACTTTTGCCCATTGGTCTTTCTTTCTTTTTTTTTTTTTTTTTTTTTGAGTGGCTACCCAGCATGGAGACTTGAACCCCTGACCTTGGTCTAACCAACCGAGCTAACTGGCCTTCTCAAATCACCAGTGTAGGCCCAGACCCTGGTTCCCCTCCATCCCCGGATTTCCCATTCGAGTGTTCTTGAGCTGGTATAAAAAAGTGCAATAAAATCTTCCAGACAAGTTTAGAGAGAAGTTTTCCCAGAAGACAGGATCCTGGCTTTGAGTCACATAAAGTGTGTACGTTGTCAGTAACAAAGGCAGCAAAGGCACGAATGAATTTTATTCTGTTGGACAAGCCATTCAGAATACAGAAAAGGCCAGGCGAGCAGCTAAACTCTTAAATAAATGTTTTAGCACTATCTAGAAGGGAAGACTGCAATTGATTCCAATCTCTTCTGACAGAAAATCAGTTCTTTTTAAACTCCTGGGACAAGAAACAGCAACAAAAAGCTCTTGTTTCTGATAAAAGTCGTAAAGGGCCCCAAAATAAAACATTGTCACCGGGAAGCTACAAACTACAATTAACATGCCTGTAATTTTTCAATGTGCCTCCCTTCTCCATCTCTCCCGTCTCAAAAAAAGAAAAAAAAAAAAGTTTGCTGTGATTTGTAAATTTATAAAGTGACATTTTCTAACTGCACATAGTGGCTTTCAATATTTCCAAAGACACGGGAAGAGATATTTTAATACCAAACAAGATTGGATTGAACCACAAGGAGAGTACTAAAGTCCCAGCCATGACTGCTACTGAGTTTGTTAAGATGTGAAGGGATTTTATTTTATTTAAACAGCTTAACGCTTGCTAAGATCTATGCATACTAAATATCTGCTGGGCTTGGAGACATCCTGCTAGCATAAAGATTCTCAGGCTCAAGTGAGTTTGCATCAGAAATGCTGGAGAACTTGTTAAAAAGAGATTGCTAGGCCCCCAGAGTCTCTGAGTCACTAGGTGTGGCTGGGGCCTGGGAATCTGCATTTCTTATCAGTTCCCAGGTGCTG
>NW_007734647.1:36413-40362 GCF_000696425.1 Galeopterus variegatus | reverse complement strand
AGAGCTCTGACCTCCAGGTAGGACCATATCTCAGCACTGTCCAAACAATCTCAAAGGCTGGCCATTGCCTGGGCATAAGATGTAGGCTCCCAAGTGTGACACTGCAGGCTGTCCTCCACTGGCCCCATCTGCCTGGCCAGGCTCACCTCTGCTTCCAAGCTTCTCCGGCTCTGCCTTCGCAACAACTTACACTACTTGTGAGCCTTTTCTAGACCTAGGTTCACTGTCGCTGGGCAATTACTTAACCTTTCCAAGCCTCAGTTTCTGAGTGAGTAACAAGAACATGAAGAGCTGCCCTGCTGGCAGCTCGGTTGTGAATGGGGAAACTGAGGCTTGAAACACAAACAACGTTCTTCACAACAGACCACTCCAAGACTCACAGAGCAAATAAAACTGTACCAAACCAAAACGAAGATGTTTATCACAACCTATCCAAACTTAAACTCTTTGAACACCTTTTCATTGAGATCTAAATGTTCCAAAAAAAGGCCTCAGACAAACTGACTGAAGAGTAACTCCACCTGGACTCACATGTTACAAGGATGAAGTGGCTGACTGTCTCCTTTCTGAGATGCCTCATGGTTCCCTGTCGTATGCTGGTTCCCTGCTGTGGCAAGAAATAAATCTGTGTTCACTACAGGGGTGTTTCTGGTGGCCTTTGGCTGTTGGTCAACAGTAGGTAGAGTGATTCTCATGCAGATCGAATAAAATAATTCAGAAGCATGTTTGTCACAATGGAACGATGATGTGATTGACGAAAAGAGTTACCACAGATTTAAAAGTGTCTTTCGTGGTAGAGGTATGGGAATGTACAGAGATGGGCACAGAGTGTTCCCAGATGCAAGCACAGTGTCCTGCACCCCCAGCGTTCCCACGGGAACCACCCCACTCGCTCAGGGTGAGGACTCCCCAGGTGGAAAGAATTTCCCAGGCCTTGGGCACCGGGGCTTATCCCCTCCCCACTCTCTCCCACCTGATCAACTGGCCTGGCACCTGCAGGTACCTGATGCACAGCAGCACCACCCATTCCTGAGGAATTCCTGTGAGGATGACTGAAGAGAAGCCAGTCTCACCGTCATAACCCCCCAGCATGCCCCAGCTTCAGACCTATATGAGGTCGTTTCCTATAATACGCCAAATCCTAGTACAATGCCTGGTGGCTAATAGGTGCTCAGCAAATGTTAATTCCCTTCCTTTACATACCTCCTCATCCCAAAATCACACCCATTCTTTAAGAGCCACTCAGCTGTCACTTCACTAAATGAAACCCCCATCCCACTGTAACAGCACACAGGGAATTCTCCCTTTTCAAAATCCCCACAAGGAGCTGAGTGGGCCACTCCCACAACCCATCTCTCTCTCTGTGGACTCAATGTCATTATGACTGCTAGATCCTCGAACTCAAGCCCATATCACTCATGTGTGCACCTCGCACTAAGCCTGGCATGGAACTTGCATCTTATAGGGCTAGTGTTTTGATGGTAGAGACAATTGTTAATTTTAGAACCAAAATGCAATGTCCCTGGGTTGTGTATTCATTTGTCTGGAAGAAGGTTGCTTATTGTTATTGTAAATAGCATCCAGTAAAATCAACGAAAGCAGATTTCATAAAATTAAAAATTGGGCTGGCTTTCTTCTTTTCTCTCAACGGTGTTCTCAAACACTCCCAACTACATGAGCTTTTTATGCTTTCTATTTTTTGAGTAGAAATAAGCCAGTTGGCTCCTCAAGCCTTGAAAAATAAATTAACTTAAAAATTCACTAGTCCTAATACATTTCTTTTCTCTAAGGAAAGACATTTATAATAGAGATAATTACTGATAACCTTAAGTGATTCACTTTTGTGCAATGTCTAAAAGGTGGTAGTGCGTGATATTTCAAGTTTTGCAATCCCAGTATTAAGATCACAGAAAGGTTTTATTTTAAAATGTTCTGGTGTGTCAGGCCATGCAGTGGAGTCAAATGCCACATTCTGACATTTTGTAGAAATTTTAAATCATATCATTAATTATTGTTACAAGATGCAGATATTAATTTTCTGAAACATTTTATGGCTTTAGCCTCAGAAAATTTGGAGCTGTGTTACAGAAGACTGAGCTCAACATTTGGTCGCAGGAGACAGCTGTTACCAGCAGCAAAAGGCTGGAAAAATCACTTATCTCTCTGTAACTGTAAAACAGAGAGGAGATAATAGGTACCCAACATAGTTCATTAAACATCCTGAGAATGCTTAGTAAACTGTAGAGTACTTTATAAATGTAAGTTACTATTTACTCTAATCATAGAGTTGTCAGATGTCAGAGAAAGAAAGGCACTCAGTGATCATCTCATCCACAATTTGTAGTTACAGGAAAGGAAACTGAGTCCCGAGGGGTAGTTACTTATTAGAAAGCAGAAGGATCAAAAGATCAATCTTCTTTCCATAATAGAAATAACCACAAAGCTAACTTACCAGAAGCCAAATATTCATACTTTACTAATATTTCTAATTCTGGAACACTGTCAGAGGATGAATTGCAACCTCCTTCCAAAAAACTAACTCCCAGTACCTCAGATTGTTACACTATTTTGTGATAGGGTCTTAAAAGAGGTAATCAAGTTAAAATGAGGTTATTAGGGTGGATTGTAATCCAATGTAACTGATGGCCTTATAAAAAGGGAAAATGTGGACACAGAGACAGACACGCTTGCAGGCAGAGCACCAGGCAAATCTGAAAGCAGAGATTGGGTGATGCATCTACAAGCCAAGGAACACCAGCTTGCCAGCAAACCTCCAGAAGCTAGGAGCGACGGCTGGAACAGATTCTCCCTCATAGCCCTCAGAAGGAACCAACCCTGCTAATACCTTGAACTCAGACTTCTAGCCTCCAGAACTGCAAGCCAATAAATTTCTGTTGTGTAAACCACTAGTTCATGGCACTTTATCATGGCAGCTCTTGCAAGCTAATATAAACACCACGTTCTTCAATTCATTAACTTGATGTAAATGTTAATTGCATTGGGGGCTTTTTCAAAACGAGGTTTATCTCCAAAGCAATTTCAATACTCTTTGTCTTAGTCCATTTGGGCTACTATAACAGAATACCATAGACTGGGTGGCTTATCAACAACAGAAACTTATTTCTGATAGTTCTGGAGGCTGGAAAGGCCAAGGTCATGGCACTGGCAGATTCAATGTCTAGTGAGGGCTGCTTCCTGATTGATAGGCAGCTGTCTTCTTGCTGTGTCTTCACATGGCAGGAAGAGGACAAGTTTATAAGGACACTAATTTCATCCATGACATCGGAGATCCACTGTCACGACCTAATAATTTCCCAAAGACCCCACCTCCAAATACCATCACATTGGGGATTCGGTTTCAATATATGAATTTAGGGGGCACACAAACATTCAGTCTATTGGATTCTGCCCTGGACTCCCAAAATGTATATCCTTCTCACATGCAAAATATATTCATTTCATCCCTATAGTCTCCAAAATATTAACTTAGTCTCAACATTAAAGCCTAAGTCCAAGGTCTCATCTAAATTTCATCTAAATTAAATATAGTGAGATTCAACATATGATTCCTCCTCAGGCAAATTCCTCCCCAGCTGTGAACCTGTGAAATCAAACATGTTATGTGCTTTCAAAATGCAATGATGGGACAGGCATAGGATAAACATTCTCATTCCAAAATGGAGAAAGAAGGAAGAAAGGGGCAACAGGTCACAAGACAAACACCATGAGATATTAAGGGCTCAAAAAAAAATCCTCTTTGGCTTTTTGCTTTGCACTCTGGACCTGCTGGGGTGGAGGTCCAGCCTTCCAGACCTGCAGGGGTGGTGGTCCCACCTTCTAGACACACTGAAGCAGAGGTTCTGGACCCATGAACTATTTTTGCCCCCTAATGTTTGTGTGCCCCCTAAATTCATATATTGAAACCGAATCCCCAATGTGATGGTATTTG
>NW_007734647.1:21066-35413 GCF_000696425.1 Galeopterus variegatus | reverse complement strand
CAAAATACAATGATGGGACAGGCATAGGATAAACATTCTCATTCCAAAATGGAGAAAGAAGGAAGAAGAAAGGGGAAACAGGTCACAAGACAAACACCATGAGATATTAAGGGCTCAAAAAAAAAAAATCCTCTTTGGCTTTTTGCTTTGCACTCTGGACCTGCTGGGGTGGAGGTCCAGCCTTCCAGACCTGCAGGGGTGGTGGTCCCACCTTCTAGACACACTGAAGCAGAGGTTCTGGACCCATGAACTATTTTTGCCCCCTAATGTTTGTGTGCCCCTTAAATTCATATATTGAAAACGAATCCCCAATGTGATGGTATTTGGAGGTGGGGTCTTTGGGAAATTATTAGGTCGTGACAGTGGATCTCCGATGTCATGGATGAAATTAGTGTCCTTATAAACTTGTCCTCTTCCTACCATGTTGCACCCCCAGCAGAGGTTGCACCCCCAGGGCTCTGTTGGGCAGTCCTGCCCCCATGGCTTTGGGCCAGAGTATTCTTCCTTTGTCTTGAGGAATAGTGTACATTTGCAGCCCAGTAGCTCTATGGTCCTGTCCTGTCAAATCCAAGGAGTAAACAGGCTTTTCTTCTTCAGTTTAAATTGGCAGTTTTCCTGCTGGAGTGGCTAATCAAGTCAGTGGTTGATACAAACATTAATCTTCTTATCAAAGGGTTGTTTGACCACATACCTTTAGTGTTCTTCCTAAACAGGTATTCCCATTCTTTTCAATATTGATAGGCTGAGAATTTTCCAAACATTTAAATTCTGGCTCCTTTTTGCTTAACAATTTTGTCTTCAATTCATTTCTCTCCTTTCCTATTTAACCATAAGCAATCGAGAAAAGCCACTTCTTCAACACTTGACTTAGAGATTTTCTCAGCCGAGTATCCAAATTTCATCTCTCCCAAGTTCTACATTCTACAAACACTAGAATATGAGTACAGTTTAGCCAAGTTTTTGCCATTTTATAACAAGTGTCAGATAGCATGTTCTTCATTTCTGTTTGAGACCTCATCAGAATGGCCTTATTCCTAACAATATTCTGTCCAGGATTACTTAGGTATTCTCTGAGAAGACTAAGGCTCTCTCTGCAAGTTCTCTCATTTTCTTTTTGGGTCTTCACCAGAATTACCCTTAATGGTGCATTCAGGCAATGCAGACTTTTTCTAGCACGTTTCTCAAAACTCTTCCAGCCCCCAGCCATTACCCAGCTCCAAAGTCCCTTTCATATTGTCAGGTATTTGTTACAGCAGTACCCTCACTTCTTGGTACCACTTTTGTCTTAGTCCATCTGGGGCTGCTATAACAGAATGCCATAGACTGGGAGTCTTATAAACAACAGAAATTTATTTTTCACAGTTCTGGAGGCCAAGAAATCCAAGAATAAGCTGCTGGCAGATTTAGTGTCTGGTGAAGGCCCTCTTCCAGGTTCATAGACAGTCATCTCCTCACTGTCTCCCCACATGGCAGAAAGAGTGAAGGTCTGGGGTCTCTTTATAAGGGCACTAGTCCCATTCAAGAGGGTTTCTGAGTAAGAAAGAAAGTTCCCAGTGCACCTATCAGGGTCCTGGGGAAGCTAGTTGGAGTGCCAGTAAGTGTGCTCAGGGTCACCCATCCCAACCAAAGAGTGGCAGATCACACAGGAACTTACCCCAAGAATTCAATATCTCACCCACGTCCTTGATGATCCAAAACAGTGTCAATAACCTCAGCAAGGAATCAGTGACAAGGCCAGTGACAAGGCCACAGAGGCCTTCCTCTAACACTTAATATGGCAGAAGTACCTATATGGAGACTACACTACTGCTTCCACCCAGAACCAATACCAAAACACCCTACTCAACAGTCAGTAAAAAACACATCTGCGGGAGCCTCTCTCCTCAAAGCCCACTATAGAGTAGTAGAAGAAGCCACTGCTCTACCAGATGACAAGACATCAACATAGAGATACTAGAAATAAGAAAAAACAAGAAAATATGACACCAACAAAGGAATACAGTAACTATCAAGTACCAGACCCCATAGACAGAAGCCCTTGAAATGACTGAAAAGGAATTCCAAGTAAAATCCTTAAGGAAACTGAATGAAATACAAGACATAGTTAGAGAACACAATGAAGTGAGCAGAACTATCCAGTATATGAAGGAGGAAATTTACAAAGAGATTAATACTTCAAAAAACAATGTAGCATAACTCCTGGAACCGAAGGAGTCACTCAACAAAACAAAAAAACACAACTGAGAGCTTAAGCAGCAGGCTAGAGCAAACAGAAAAAAGAATTTCTGATCTAGAAGGTAGTGTTTTTGAAATAACCCAGGTGAACAAAAAAAAAAGGAAAAAAGAAGTTTTAAAAATGAAGAAAATCTAAGAGAGCTAGAAGACAACCTTAAGAGTTCCAGAAGGGGAGGAAAAGGAAAAAGCATTAAAAACCTATACAAGGGCCGGCCCGGTGGCACACTGGAGAGTGCGCCGCTTGGGAGCACGGCGGCACTACCGCTGAGGGTTCAGATCCCATGTGGAGACCGGTTCCCGCTCACTGCTGAGCGTGGTGCGGGCGCAACACCGAGGGTTGTGATCCCATTGCCAGTCCCCAGTATGGGCGTGACACTGAGGGTTGCGATCCCATTACCGGTCAGTAAAAAAGACAAAAAGGAAAAAAAAAAAACCCTATACAACAAAATAATAATGGAGAACTTCCCAGGTATAGGGAGAGACACAAACCTTCAGATCCAGGAGGCTCAAAGATCCACAAACAGATTCAATCCCAAAATGTCCTCTCTGAGGCACATTAGAATCAAAGTGGCAAAACTCAAAAACAAAGAGAGAGTACTAAAAACAGCAAGAGGAAAGCATCAAGTCACCTATAAGAGAGCCCCTGTCAGACTAACAGCAGATTTCTCAACAAACTTCTACCACCCAGAGGAAAATTGGATGATATAATCAAAATACTAAAAGAAAAAAAAAAAATGCCAGGCAAGAATACTATACCCAGCAGGGCTATCCTTCAGAAATGTAGGAGAAATAGTGTATTTACCAGACAAACAAAAACTGTGGGAGTTCACCACTACACATCAGTCCTAGAAGAAATCCTCAAGGAGAGCCTGGCATCTGGAATCCCAAAAACAATAATCACTACCATAAATACACAAGAAAGAACAAAACCCACTGGTATAACAAAAATGCAAATGAGAAAGAGAAAGAAACTGTATCTTACCATCTTCAAAAACCAACAAACACTTAAGGCAAACAATAAAAGGGAAAGAAAGAAACAAAAGGTAATTAAAACATCAAAACAAAAATTGATAAAATGCCAGAAGTAAAACAACACCTTTCAATAATAACCCTAAATGTAAATGGATTAAATTCCCCACTCAAAAGATACACACTGGCTGATTAGATTAAAAAGTTAGGCCCAACTATATGCCTTCTACAAGAGACTCACCTCACCTGTAAAGACATATACAGATTAATATTGAAGTGATGGAAAAAGATATAACACACAAATGTAAATCAAAAGTGAGCCAGAGTAGCTATTCTTATATCAGATAAAATAGACTTTAAATCAAAAACCATAAAAAGAGACAAAGAAGGTCATTATATAATGATAAAGGGATATATCTATCAAGAAGACATAACAATGTCATAATGATAAAGGGATCTATCTATCAAGACATAACAATCATAAATATGTACGCACCCCAACACCCAGATGTGTAAAGCAAACACCATTAAACCCTACAAAAGAGGTGAACCCAAATATGATAACAGTTGGGGACCTAAATACCTCTCTCTCAACATTGAACAAATCATCTAGTCCACAAATCAACAGAGAAACACAGAATTTAAACCACACTTCAGACCAATTGGACTTGACAGATATCTGCAGAACGTTTCAGCCAACAACCACAAAATATACATTTTTCTCATCAGCACATGGAACATTCTCCAGGATAGACCACATGTTAGGTCACAAATCAAGTCTCAGCAAATTTTTAAATGCTGAAATCATTTCAAATATCTTTTCAGACCACAACGGATTAAAACTAGAAATCAATAACAAGTGAAACTCTGGAAACTATACCTACTCATGGAAATTAAACATGCTCCTGAATGAACTATGATTCAAGTAAGAAATTAAATAGGAAATTAAAAAATTTCTTGAAACTAACTAATGAAAATAAAAACACAACATACGAAAGCCTGTGGGATACTACAAAAGCAGTACTAAGAGTGAAGTTTATTGCAATAAATTCTTACACCAAAAGAATAGAAAGATTTCAAATAAACAACCTAATGCTACACCTCAAAGAACTAGAAAAACAAGAAGAATCCAATCCCAAAATTAGTAGACAGCAAGAAACAAGTAAGGTCAGAGCAGAACTAAATGAAATAGAGACCCAAAAAATGATACAAAAGACCAGTAAAACAAAAAGTTGGTTTTCTGAGAAGATAAACAAAATAGATAAACAATTAGCTAAGTAAACTAAAAGAAAAAAGAGAAGACACAAATTATAGAAATCAGAAATGAAAAAGGAGACAGTACAACAGACACCACAGAAATACCAATAATCATTAGAGACTATTACAAACAACTATATGTCAACAAATTTGAAAACCTGGAGGAAATGGATGAATTTCTGGGTGCAAATAAACTATTGAGACTAAACCAAGAAGAAGTAGAAAATCTGAACAGAACACCAACAGATTGAAGTAATAATTAAGAGTCTTCCAACAAAGAAAAGCCCAGGACTCGATAGATTTACTGCTGAATTCTACCAAACATTTAAAGAGGAATTAATACCAATTCTCCAAACTATTCCAAAAAGTTGAAGCAGGGGCCATTCCCCCAAACTCATTCTATGAGGCCAGGAACACCCTGATACCAAAACCAGACAAAGATACAACAGAAAAAAAAAACTATAGGCTAATATCTCTGATGAACATAAATGCAAAAATCCTTAATAAAATATTAGAAATCAGAATACAGCAACACATCACAAAAAATTATTCACCATGATTAAGTGGGATTCACCCCTGGGATGCAAGGATGGCTCAACATATGCAAGTGAATAAATGTGATACACCACATCAACAAAATTAAGGACAAAAACCATATGATTATCTCTACAGATATAGAAAAAGCACTTTACAAAATTCAACATCCCTTCATGATAAAGACTCTCAGAAAATTAGGTATAGAAGGAAAGTATCTCAACATAATAAAAGCTACGTTTGAAAACCCACCACCAATATCATCCTGAATGGGGAAAAACTGAAAGTTTTTTTTTTCTTTTCCCTTAAGAATAGAAACAAGAAAAAGATGTCCACACTCAACATTCCTATTTAACATAGTACTGGAAATATTAGCCAGATTAATCAGGCAAGAGAAAGAAACAAAGGGCATCCAGATTGGACAAGACAAAGTCAAATTGTCTCTGTTTGCAGATGACATGATCCTACATATAGAAAAGCCTAAAGACTATACAAAAAAAAACCTCTTAGAGATGATAAACAATTTTAGTAAAGTTACAGGATACAAAATCAACATGCAAATATCAGTAGTGTTTCCATATTCCAACAATGAACTAGAAGAAAAATAAACCAAGAAAGCTAGGNATGGAGACTACACTACTGCTTCCACCCAGAACCAATACCAAAACACCCTACTCAACAGTCAGTAAAAAACACATCTGCGGGAGCCTCTCTCCTCAAAGCCCACTATAGAGTAGTAGAAGAAGCCACTGCTCTACCAGATGACAAGACATCAACATAGAGATACTAGAAATAAGAAAAAACAAGAAAATCCTTAAGAGTTCCAGAAGGGGAGGAAAAGGAAAAAGCATTAAAAACCTATACAAGGGCCGGCCCGGTGGCACACTGGAGAGTGCGCCGCTTGGGAGCACGGCGGCACTACCGCTGAGGGTTCAGATCCCATGTGGAGACCGGTTCCCGCTCACTGCTGAGCGTGGTGCGGGCGCAACACCGAGGGTTGTGATCCCATTGCCAGTCCCCAGTATGGGCGTGACACTGAGGGTTGCGATCCCATTACCGGTCAGTAAAAAAGACAAAAAGGAAAAAAAAAAAACCCTATACAACAAAATAATAATGGAGAACTTCCCAGGTATAGGGAGAGACACAAACCTTCAGATCCAGGAGGCTCAAAGATCCACAAACAGATTCAATCCCAAAATGTCCTCTCTGAGGCACATTAGAATCAAAGTGGCAAAACTCAAAAACAAAGAGAGAGTACTAAAAACAGCAAGAGGAAAGCATCAAGTCACCTATAAGAGAGCCCCTGTCAGACTAACAGCAGATTTCTCAACAAACTTCTACCACCCAGAGGAAAATTGGATGATATAATCAAAATACTAAAAGAAAAAAAAAAAATGCCAGGCAAGAATACTATACCCAGCAGGGCTATCCTTCAGAAATGTAGGAGAAATAGTGTATTTACCAGACAAACAAAAACTGTGGGAGTTCACCACTACACATCAGTCCTAGAAGAAATCCTCAAGGAGAGCCTGGCATCTGGAATCCCAAAAACAATAATCACTACCATAAATACACAAGAAAGAACAAAACCCACTGGTAGAACAAAAATGCAAATGAGAAAGAGAAAGAAACTGTATCTTACCATCTTCAAAAACCAACAAACACTTAAGGCAAACAATAAAAGGGAAAGAAAGAAACAAAAGGTAATTAAAACATCAAAACAAAAATTGATAAAATGCCAGAAGTAAAACAACACCTTTCAATAATAACCCTAAATGTAAATGGATTAAATTCCCCACTCAAAAGATACACACTGGCTGATTAGATTAAAAAGTTAGGCCCAACTATATGCCTTCTACAAGAGACTCACCTCACCTGTAAAGACATATACAGATTAATATTGAAGTGATGGAAAAAGATATAACACACAAATGTAAATCAAAAGTGAGCCAGAGTAGCTATTCTTATATCAGATAAAATAGACTTTAAATCAAAAACCATAAAAAGAGACAAAGAAGGTCATTATATAATGATAAAGGGATATATCTATCAAGAAGACATAACAATGTCATAATGATAAAGGGATCTATCTATCAAGACATAACAATCATAAATATGTACGCACCCCAACACCCAGATGTGTAAAGCAAACACCATTAAACCCTACAAAAGAGGTGAACCCAAATATGATAACAGTTGGGGACCTAAATACCTCTCTCTCAACATTGAACAAATCATCTAGTCCACAAATCAACAGAGAAACACAGAATTTAAACCACACTTCAGACCAATTGGACTTGACAGATATCTGCAGAACGTTTCAGCCAACAACCACAAAATATACATTTTTCTCATCAGCACATGGAACATTCTCCAGGATAGACCACATGTTAGGTCACAAATCAAGTCTCAGCAAATTTTTAAATGCTGAAATCATTTCAAATATCTTTTCAGACCACAACGGATTAAAACTAGAAATCAATAACAAGTGAAACTCTGGAAACTATACCTACTCATGGAAATTAAACATGCTCCTGAATGAACTATGATTCAAGTAAGAAATTAAATAGGAAATTAAAAAATTTCTTGAAACTAACTAATGAAAATAAAAACACAACATACGAAAGCCTGTGGGATACTACAAAAGCAGTACTAAGAGTGAAGTTTATTGCAATAAATTCTTACACCAAAAGAATAGAAAGATTTCAAATAAACAACCTAATGCTACACCTCAAAGAACTAGAAAAACAAGAAGAATCCAATCCCAAAATTAGTAGACAGCAAGAAACAAGTAAGGTCAGAGCAGAACTAAATGAAATAGAGACCCAAAAAATGATACAAAAGACCAGTAAAACAAAAAGTTGGTTTTCTGAGAAGATAAACAAAATAGATAAACAATTAGCTAAGTAAACTAAAAGAAAAAAGAGAAGACACAAATTATAGAAATCAGAAATGAAAAAGGAGACAGTACAACAGACACCACAGAAATACCAATAATCATTAGAGACTATTACAAACAACTATATGTCAACAAATTTGAAAACCTGGAGGAAATGGATGAATTTCTGGGTGCAAATAAACTATTGAGACTAAACCAAGAAGAAGTAGAAAATCTGAACAGAACACCAACAGATTGAAGTAATAATTAAGAGTCTTCCAACAAAGAAAAGCCCAGGACTCGATAGATTTACTGCTGAATTCTACCAAACATTTAAAGAGGAATTAATACCAATTCTCCAAACTATTCCAAAAAGTTGAAGCAGGGGCCATTCCCCCAAACTCATTCTATGAGGCCAGGAACACCCTGATACCAAAACCAGACAAAGATACAACAGAAAAAAAAAACTATAGGCTAATATCTCTGATGAACATAAATGCAAAAATCCTTAATAAAATATTAGAAATCAGAATACAGCAACACATCACAAAAAATTATTCACCATGATTAAGTGGGATTCACCCCTGGGATGCAAGGATGGCTCAACATATGCAAGTGAATAAATGTGATACACCACATCAACAAAATTAAGGACAAAAACCATATGATTATCTCTACAGATATAGAAAAAGCACTTTACAAAATTCAACATCCCTTCATGATAAAGACTCTCAGAAAATTAGGTATAGAAGGAAAGTATCTCAACATAATAAAAGCTACGTTTGAAAACCCACCACCAATATCATCCTGAATGGGGAAAAACTGAAAGTTTTTTTTTTTCTTTTCCCTTAAGAATAGAAACAAGAAAAAGATGTCCACACTCAACATTCCTATTTAACATAGTACTGGAAATATTAGCCAGATTAATCAGGCAAGAGAAAGAAACAAAGGGCATCCAGATTGGACAAGACAAAGTCAAATTGTCTCTGTTTGCAGATGACATGATCCTACATATAGAAAAGCCTAAAGACTATACAAAAAAAAACCTCTTAGAGATGATAAACAATTTTAGTAAAGTTACAGGATACAAAATCAACATGCAAATATCAGTAGTGTTTCCATATTCCAACAATGAACTAGAAGAAAAATAAACCAAGAAAGCTAGGCCATTTACAATAGTCACCAAAAAAATAAAATACCTAGGAATAAAGTTAACCAAGGAGGTGAAAGATCGCTACAATGAGAACTACAAAACTCTACTGAAATAAATTAAAAGAGGACACAAAAAGATAGAAAAACGTTCCATGCACTTGGGTTGGAAGAATTAACATTGTGAAAATGTCCATACTACCCAAAGCTATCTACAGATCCAATGCAATCCCATCAAAATACCAATGACATTATTCACAAAAATAGAAAAAACAATCCTAAAATTCATATGGAGCAACAAAAGACCCTGAATAGTCAAAGCAATCCTGAGCAAAATAAATCCAGAGGCATAACACTACCTGACTTAAAATTATACTATAAAGCTATAGAAACCAAACAGCATGGTGGCTGGTATAAAAACAAACACTTGGATCAATGGAACAGAATAGAGAATCCAGAAATCAACCCACATAATTACAGCCAACTGATCTCTGACAAAGGCACCTAGAACATACATTGGGGAACAGATTGCCTCCTCAATAAATGGTGCTGGGAAAACTTCACATCCATATGTAGAGGAAAGAAACTAAACCCATACCTCTTACTGTATACCAAAATCAACTCAAAATGGATTAAAGACTTAAGTATAGGACCTGAAATTATAAAACTCTTAAAAGAAAATGTAGGGAAAACATTTCAGGAAGTAGGACAGGGCAAAGATTTTATGAATACAACTGCAAAAGCACAGGCAACAAAAGGAAAAATAAGCAAATGGGATTTTGCCAAGCTAAAAAGCTTCTGTGCAGCAAAAGAAACAAATAACAGAGCAAAAAGACAACCTACAGAGTGGGAGAAAACATTTACAAACTATGCATCTGACAAAGGATTAATATCCAGAATATACAAAGAACTCAAACAACTTAACAGTAAAAAAAATAAAAATAAAAAAACAATTAAAAATAGACAAAGGAGCTGAATAAGTATTACTCAAAGAAAGATATAAAAATGGCCAACAGATACATGAAAAAATCCTCAACATCACTCAGTATCAGGGAAACAAATCAAAGCCACATTGAGATATCATCTCACCCCAGTTAGACTGGCTATTATCAAAAAGACAGAGAATAGCAAATGCCAGTGAGGATGTAGAGAAAGGGGAACCCTCTCACACTGTTGGTGGGACTGTAAATTGGTACAGCTATTATGGAAAATGGTATGGAGTTTCCTCAAATAATTACAGCTAGAACTATCATATGATCCAGAAATCCCACTATTGGGTATATACCCAAAAGAATGGAAATCATCATGTCAAAGGGACACCTGCACTCCCATGTTTATTGCAGCTCTATTTACAATAGACAAGAGTTGGAATCAACCTAAATGTCCATCGTTGGATGACTGGATAAGGAAAATGTGTTATATTTACAAAAAGGGAATACTACTCTGCCATAAAAAGAATGAAATCCTGCCATTCTCAGCAGCATAGATGAACTTAGAGGAAATTCTAAGTGAAATAAGCCAGGCAAGAAAGAGAAATACTGCGTGTGTTCATTCATAAGTGAAAGCAAAAGGAAGGAAGGAAGGAAGGAAGGAAGGAAGGAAGGAAGGAAGGAAGGAAGGAAGGAAGGAAAGAAGGAAGGAAGGAAGGCAATCACAATAATAAATTGAACTTTCAAAAAGAGAGAACAGAACTGAGGTTACCAGAGGTGGGAAAGGGGGAGGAGGAGGGGAAGTAAGGGAGAAATTGGTGAGGGACCACAAAAAAGGATTACATTGTATTATGCTGACTGTGCTAATTATCCTGCTTTGCACATCACATATTACACACAGGTATTGATATTCAACTCTGTTCCCTACAGAAATGTACCACCAACTATATTTCAATAAAAAATTTTTAAAAAGAGAATTAGGATGTGAACTTTTTTGGAGAGTCATTATTCTACATACCACCCCTGCCACATCTTCCTGGAGTGTGTTTCAGAGAGTTTCTAGTTCCAGAGAGTTTCCAGTTCCAGAGGATTCAAGGCATTTTGCCTCCTGTGAGGCACATGCTTTGCTTCTATAGCTGTTAGTTGGCAAATACCGCTGAGGTCTTAAAGGAAGCTGCACATCAGTGTGCTCTTTGGGAAAAAGTTTAAGCTTTCTAAGCCAACAGTTTTTACATGTTGCCAACCATAAGTGAGTCCTGCCAGTTTTGCTGAATGAACAGTTTATTTCAGTGTACAAAGCCATCCCAAAGGTCAGATGATGACCCCAAAGAGACACAGCTTATGGGATCTAAATTCTGATTTGTTTGCCAAGGTCATTGCTCTCCTGCCAAGGTAGAATAGATAAAATGATCTCCCAGAGATTCTTGCTTATCATCAGATGTCTTCATGTCTAACCCAAGACAACGCTGCCTTTTACTCATGTAATATTTTTTTTAACTTACTGTCAATTCACTTTAGCAATCTCCATGACTTCCAGGAGAAACATCTGTGATTTAACCATCATTAAGATACCAGTTCCCAGCACAAAGAGGTGACAAATGTTTGAGGTGATGGATATGCTAAACACCCTGACACGATCATTGCACACAGTGTAAATGTAACCAAGTATATTGTACTCTATAATTATCATGGGTCAATTAAGAAAAAATAAATTAAAAAAGAAAATAAATTTAGAGATAGAGGTAGATTAGAGGTTACCAGAAATAGAGGAGGGGTGTGTGGGAATAATGGAAAGTTATTGCTTAATGGGTACAAAGTTATGTTCAGAATGATGAAAAAGTTTTAGAAAAAGATAGAGGTAGTGGTTACACAACATTGTGAATGTAATTAATTCCATGCAGTTGTGTGTTTGAAAATGCTTAAAATGGAAATTCTTATGTTATATATTTTTTACCACAAGAAGAGAAGGCATCTGAATGCAGTACTGGATCCCACATGTTTAAGGTTTAAGGAAAATCTATGTGCAGGAAAGTCATGTGATGGTATGAGAAACATAGATCAGGAAAGTGGAAATAAATTATTGTCATTTCTAATTGCCTTGGATTCAGCCTTAATTAAAGTTGAACTTGAAATCAGAAGCCATGAGAATTTTTTGGCAAACATTGTATGAGCATTTTTGAAAAATCAAAGTACTGAATTAATAATAACTGTTGTGTGGATACATTAGAGAATTTTTTGCACATTTCCCTAACTGTCACCATAAAATTTAACTTAAATCTCTACTTATTTCCTATCTTGTCACTACAAAGGTACTTCAAAAAGTTCGTGGAAAAATAGAATTAAAAAATTATACGAATCTTTCCAGAAACTTTTTGAAGCACCCTCCTATAAAGGAGTATTTAAATCTGTTAGTTAAAAATACCAGCGTTTTCCTGTTGTATTAAAACATCATTGAACAAACGTTTCCAAGGGCTTGACTTCTAACCTTCATTAGACTGTAAATGTTTGTTACAGAAAACTCCATTTGTTGGGATCATTGTTTGTTCTTTTCAACTTGAAAACTGTATTCACCACGAGGGTCAATTAACTCACTAACTTTGTGATAATTAATTTGCCAACCATGACCTCACTGAACTAGCTCTAATTAACTCAACTGGTATGAAAGAATGGAGCAGACTGTCTAAAACCTAGAGAATACCTAAAGGCCATCCTCCTTGAAAATAATTATTTTACAAGTAAAATAAAACAACTCTATTGCAGTGATTCTCAAACTTGATTGCATATTAGAGTCATCTAAGGAGCATTTAAGAATCCCAATGTCAAGGTTACATCCAGGGAGGGGCCGAGGTATCAGTCTCTTTAAAGCTCCCAGTTGATTCCCATGAGCAGCCCAGTTTAAATGGTCTGTGCTCCAGTAGCATCAGCCTGGGAGAATGATAGAAATGCAGAATCCTGGGCCACACCTCAACTCTATTGAATCAAACTCTGTATTTAACCAGATTCCCACATTATTCTGAATCACATTAAAATTTGAGAACTGCTTTATGCCCCAATGCCAAATGCCAGTTTGCCACAAACTGACTGAGGACAGCTGGAACCTAGCAATAAATCTGACCCTAATCTGTTACTCAGCTTTAACCAATTCATTACTCTTCCTTGAGCCTCAGTTCCTAACTTATTAAATGATGAGATTGGGCAAGATCATATCTAATGTCTTTTACACCCCTGAGATTCTAGATTCTATTACACTACTTGTCTGCTCTGTAATCTATGCATGCATGGACTGTTTTTCCTTTTTGAGATTCCGAACATTAAAATATACCAGCTTGTTCATCTGATAGTTTGCAAAATTGAGGCAGGATAGAACAGGGACTTGCCCCACGGAGGCTGCTCATGGATAGTAAGCTCAGTCTGCTCCAGCCGACACCTGCCAGCTGCAAGTCGGCTCGCCCTTCCTCAGAACCTTTGTAGTTTTCCAAGCAGGAAACAAAAAACCTCAAAGTACAAAAACCCCATTTTAATTTGATTCTCAGAAAAGAGCTTGCTCAAGCCAATAGGCATCCAAACCCCTCTTTCTCCCCCTTTCTCTTGAATATTCTTCCCCTTAGTCAAGATAGAGAAACACTTCCAAGAACAACATATAAACTCTTCTCTAAGAATTCACAGAGCTCTCCTTATTCATGAGGAGACACCTGTGCACCCCCTGCGGATACTTTCACTTTGCAATAAACTTTGAGTACAAGTGTGATTCTGCTGCGTGAGCTTGAAGTTATTGTGGGTTCCTGACAGGATTCCTCCCTTGGGAAATCCAAGGATCTGCATCTCTGGCATCAAAAGGAGTAATCCACAGACACCCTACTGCGGATACCTTCACTTTGCAATAAACTTTGAGTACAAGTGTGATTCTGCTGCGTGAGCTTGAAGTTATTGTGGGTTCCTGACAGGATTCTTCCCTTGGGAAATCCAAGGATCTGCATCTCTGGCATCAAAAGGAGTAATCCACAGACACCCTTGCTAATCAGAAGGCATTCACTTTCGATCGTGGCTGGGCATGCTTTAGTCTTCACAGAGCCACAGGTTACTTGTCGGAACAGGTCCATGGAATTTTTAACATGTGTTTTATTTGCAGAAACTCTTTCAGATAAAAGTGATAGCCTTCTAATATGACGGCTTGCTTAACGGTATTATTGCCTCCACAGAGCTTATTCATGCAATCGCTGTCACTCCTTATCATTTCAGTCTTGCTACTTCAGAAGGTGACTTTTTATTTGCAGAAACTCTTTCAAATAAAAGTGATAGCCTTCTAATATGACGGCTCGCTTAACGGTATTATTACCTCCACAGAGCTTATTCATGCAATCGCTGTCACTCCTTATCATTTCAGTCTTGCTACTTC
>NW_007734647.1:16840-21007 GCF_000696425.1 Galeopterus variegatus | reverse complement strand
CCTCCACAGAGCTTATTCATGCAATCGCTGTCACTCCTTATCATTTCAGTCTTGCTACTTCAGAAGGTGACTCCTGGAAGCTTCCTAGCATGTGGTCTTGGAGGACACAGTCTGCCTCCAGTGGGTAGAAGAGAAAACACGCTCTGTGAGTCCACCCTTTCTCCAGGCACCACTGGCAGTAAAAACTCCATGGCAGTGAGATTCAAGGGAACCAGACTTTGCCTTGGCTTGGCCAGTTTTCAGCCGTGTACCTGGAGTGGTCGATTGATAATGTCTGTGCCTGTCTCCCTCTGCAATGAGACGACTGGACTAGATGCAATCTCTTTCTCACATGGTGAGTCTGCATTTGTCCTCCGTGTACAGCCCCCTCCATGACACATGTATATTGAATTCCTTATGATTCCTGTTTTCGGAGTTGGTAGAGGACCAAGATGATTTTCTAGGTAGATTTTAGACTCCTTGACTGTTGCCTGTGTTCTGCAGAACCTCCTGTTTCCCTCCAAGATTCGAGGAAGGTGAGCATATCTTGGTTGAAAGTAACAGAAATGAACTCTGGCTAATTTAAGCAGAAAAGGAATTTATTGGAAGGCTACTTAGTGCTCACATAATTAATGCCCCATAAAGCTACAGGAGTGAGGGAGGGAGAGTTGAGAGTTTGGCAGGAGTGTCCCACGAGTGTGGACCATTTGCTCATGTAACTCACTGTGCCTTTAGGACAAGCTTGGGCTTAGTCCCATAAATACCACTAGATGGTCAGTGCTATGATTAGTCAGGGTTACTGGTGCTAGCTGCTGTTGCAAGCAGCTCCCAAATCTCAGGAGATTAACACAATTAAAAATGTACTTATTCACATTCCAGTTTCATGTGGGTTGGATGTCTCTCCTCCAAACAAAGACACAGTGATCTGGGCCTCTTTCGTCGTGTGACACAATTATGTTGGGGTCTTTATTTATAGCCCCATCACAGAAGAAATACATGCATGGAATATTATATGTTGGGTGTTATAATATATATTGCTCTAACCCATCACATGGCTCCAACCTAACAGTGAAAAAGGCTGTCAAATATAATTTTCTTTATGTTTAAAAAGAGGGAAGGGGGTAGAGAAGCACCTTGGCAGTCTCGTCCTAGTTCTCCCCGGCTTGCTAGATTTATGGCCAAGTGGATTAGCTAATACTCAGTTCATATGGCAGCTGAGGTCACATGATTACTTGAGGACTTGTGGACAGGAATCATTAAGACTTGTGGACAAGAATCATTAACAAGTTAAGAACTATTTTTTTAAAAACATTAATTGATGAAAGGGGCAAATTTTATCTCAAAATTCCTATGAGCCTCCACTGGTTTCTCTTATGCAATTGCCGCAGACTAGATAAGGATCTGCCACGTGGACTTGTGGACAGGAATCATTAACAAGTTAAGAACTATTTTTTTAAAAACATTAATTGATGAAAGGGGCAAATTTTATCTCAAAATTTCTATGAGCCTCCACTGGTTTCTCTTATGCAATTGCCGCAGACTAGATAAGGATCTGCCACGTAATAAGGGAACAGAGACAGAGCTGTTTGCACTTCGGCCAGTACAATGGTCTCTTGTTTTAGATCCCATCCAAACCTTGCAACTTTCTGGTGGTCAAGGGTGGGAGGAGCCCACTCAAATGTGGCACAGCCCATTGCGCTGTCTCTCTTGGCAGTAAGTAGCTCAACAAGAACGACCCAAAGTTCCTTGCAAGTGACAAGCACCAATATTTTCCACGGAATTATCTCATGCTTTGTGCCATATACGTCCTAACCAAGACATAATAATTTATCACGTGCTGTTTATGTGCCAGACACAGCTCCAACAACTTTGCATATACTAACTCATTTGAGCATCACAAAAAGCTCTATGAGGAATTTGCTGTGATTATTACCATTTTACAGATGAGGAAGCTGAGGCTCCAGGATTTTAAGTAGCTTGCCAAATTTACACACCAAGGTTTAAGTAGTGGTGTTGAGATTCAAACTAAGTACTCCATATTTCTTTACCTAAAATAGATAGTGTATTTGCTGTTTTCCATCCTCCAGCCCCATTCATCAGTATAACAGAACAGATAATTTCATTTGGGGAGGATATTTTGTTTGTTTTATTTTTATTATTTTTCAGTCTGGTGTGCTTAGAAGCATGAAATTTTCATTAACTGATATGGGGAAGGAGAGGAGATCAAAAGCTTAATTTTGCAGGTATTAAATTTAGATTCTTACAAGACATCCAAGTAGAGATACTGAATGGATAGTTGGACATATAAGTCTAGATTTTGAGGGAAAATGCTCAGCTAGATTTGGGATGATTAGCATATCAGTAGCATTTAAAATCACGAGACTAGATAAAATGTTGACATAGCTGTGAGGTTAACATGGTGAAGGTATATGGCTGTCACTACCAAATAAATGTAAATTCTACTATGAGAAAAAAATTAAATAAATATATGCAGATCAGTTTCCATGAGCTATATTAATTTATTACAGCAAAGAAACGACCTCTAAATAGCTGTTTTCATTGGAGATACACCTGATTATGCTTACGATATGTTATTATCATTCTCTAAGGGCCCTCAACAAGACTGCCACACACCAAGAGCCCACACAGACTGGAAAATTAAATAGATACCTAAAAAGAGTTATCTCCTTTGCATCTTACAGACTTTTAATAATGGCACCAAACCCTGTGGTACCCACAACAATGCTTTTGTTTTTCACCTTTTTTAGCATGGAGGGTGAGATTTGGGGACTCCTATCCAGCCCTCTCTACTACAATAGTCTTTTTATTAAAGATTCAGGAGACAGTAAGGAAATTCTGATGACTGCTAAAATATTTATTCTAACAACATATTTAGAAGTGGGAAAATTAACCATGAGGTAATTTTGGGATTCCACCAATTCCTAATGTGAAGTAGATTTGGGTAAATTCTCCATTTATGACATAATTCTGGTCAAGTAAAATGGTATTCTGAGTCCTTGGAAAGTGTCTGGTGATCCCCAAAATGAAAGCAGTCTATGTCCATTTCCTGAGGTCATAGCTGCTCTAGTCCCTTTACAAAAAGCTAGTGTACAGATTCACAGTATTTACTTGTTAAATTATTGCACAGGCTTCAAAGTACCTCCCTATTACAAGGGACTCCACCTTTCTGAACAGACTGCTGTATGAAAAGTAAGAGAGTTTTTATTGTAACTCTATTGTGGTGACTTAAGTCAAGCTTTTGTTCAACATAGTTAGAGGAGTAAGTTTTGGTTTTCAGTCTTTTGGTTAACACAAATCAATTCCCTTAGTTGATATTCTATTCAGTTACCCACGGATAAAGATCTCTGCAAGTCAGACCTTTCTGAGTAGCACATGGCCTTTGTCTTATTCTGTTTTAAATCAATTCCCTTAGTTGATATTCTATTCAGTTACCCACTGATAAAGATCTCTGCAAGTCAGACCTTTCTGAGTAGCACATGGCCTTTGTCTTATTCTGTTTGTGCTGCTATAACAAAATACCTTAGACTGAGTGGCTTATAAACAACAGAAATTTATTGCTCACAGTTCTGGAGGCTGAGAAGTCCAAGATCGAGGTGCCAGCACATTCAGTGAGGGCTGCTCTCTGCTTCAAAGATGGTCCTTTCTAGCTGTATCTTCATGTGTTTGAAGGGCTAAGGAAGCTCCCTTAACCTTCTTTATAAGGACACTAATCACATTTATAAGAGTGGAGCCTTCCTTCCTTAACCACTTCCCCAAAGGCCTCACCTCTTGATATGATCACATTGGGTGTTAGATTCCAACATGTGAATTTTAGGGGGAAATTAAAAGTCAGACCACAGCAGTCCCATTGTCTAGTGTCTACTCCCACTTAGCCTGGAAGCTAAGGGCTATTCCAGTCCTAAACCCTCCCATATTCCCATTCCCTATTGAAATCAGGGAGTTTATTTTAATTGTAGCATCTCACAACAGCATTTTCAACCCACTCACAATTGTTTTTTAAAGCTATTGGGACTTCCTTCACCAACATATGTCCAAAGGTCTTAGTGAAGAGATTTTATTGTGAATCTTCTTGAAGAATACAGCTGGAGAGTGGAAGAATAAATCTCACATGGTAAATGCATTTCAGCATACGTTTCTCCAAAAGCATTTTAATTTCTTCTTCTACAT
>NW_007734647.1:13319-16360 GCF_000696425.1 Galeopterus variegatus | reverse complement strand
TATGTCCAAAGGTCTTAGTGAAGAGATTTTATTGTGAATCTTCTTGAAGAATACAGCTGGAGAGTGGAAGAATAAATCTCACATGGTAAATGCATTTCAGCATACGTTTCTCCAAAAGCATTTTAATTTCTTCTTCTACATTATGCCAAGTAATTCCTGGCATCTTAACTGTCTAGGATGGACCAAAGTTAGATTTAGGTAAGCAAAGTACTAGATTTACTCTCAACTGCTCAATTCGGTGCATTGAACATAGAATCTCTGACATGTGCACTTACAAACACTCAGTCCAGTCTAAAATTAAGGCCCCACCTTGGTTGAATACCCTCAGAGTTTACAAATTTCCATATCTTTGCATTATTGATTAGCAAGGTTCTGTTTAAGGCTTGTCCTCACAATTTTTATGTATTTTTGTTTTTTAAGGATTCAAAGTAGGTTTTATTTTTTATTTTAAAACATTTAATTGACAAAGATTGAATATATTCAAGGTATGCAATGTGATAATTTGATATACATATATATTATGTAATAATTACCACTGATTTTGATTTTTTAATGGTCCCCCTAGAGGCTATCTAGGAACATAGGGTATAAGAAAATTGCTTTCCTGTGATGACCAGTCATGGAAAAGGTCTACCAATTTTGTAAGTTGCCACATGAGAGTACTGATGAGGGTATAAATTTAGGATCAAAAACGGAGTGTGGTTTTCTGATACTCCAACCTATGACTGAAAAAGATAAGAGATTACTTGAGAATGGTAATCACAAGAACCAGGTTATCAGCACACAAATTGAACAGAGAATTTAGAAATCTGAGATTGTCATTTGCTTTTTAAATTATTCTGTGATATTAGAAGCAGCCACACTATGCTGAAATCTTCAAATCTCTCGTGCTCTCTATCCTGATCTGCAGCAGTGGCAGTGCACTACCCCAAAACTTTGCCCTTGATGGACACTTGGTCCCAAGTAGCTACATGTGATAAATAATCTTTATCAGTTTTATTTATTTATAGTCAACCTATGAAAAATTACACATATCCAAAGTGTGTAATTTAATAAGTTTGGTGTATAAATGCAGCCACAAAACCATCAGCATAATCCAGATAATGAATATATCCATCGTCCTCCAAAATTTCCACGTGCCAGTCAGTTTACCATCTCTACGCAAAGTCTCTCACCTCTAGGCAACTGCTGATCTGCTTTCATTCACTATAGATTATCTACATTTCCTAGCCTGTATTCTTTTTTGTCTATTTTCTCCCATTCAGCATAATTGTGAGATTCATCTATGTTGCTGTGCATATCAATAGATCATCCATTTTTATTGCTGAGTATTGTTCCATTGCATGGATATAACACAATTTGTTTATTCTTTCACTTGTTGATGGCCATTTGGGTCATTTCCACTTTTATGGCTATTACAAATAATACTGCTGTGAACATTCACGTAGTCTTTGCGTGAACCCATGCTTTCATTTCTCTTGGGTAAATTCTTAGGAATGGACTGGCTGGATCCTATGGCATGAGTACATTTAAATTTTTATGGAACTGCCCAACTGTTTTCTAAAGTGGTTGCTCCATTTTATAACTTTTCAGTAGAATATGAAAGTTCCAAGACCTCTCCACCCTAACCAACACTTACAGAGTTGAATAATTAACAACCCTAGATGAATAACTCACTATTAATATAGTGCTAAATTCTACACCCACAAAGATTAGAAAACAAATTATACCAGTCATCTAGTATAGTAATTAGTGTTAAAAAATAAAAGCACAGCAGAGACTAGGTTGTTTATGGAAAAGGAGAGGAGGTGGTGAAAAACCTTTCCTGGTCTCATTTTGCCATCATTTCCTTCAATCTACACCTGTTCTCCGGAGCCCATACTCTGTGAATACCCAGTTGGGCAAAGATCCCCCTTCAAGAGGTTAGTTACTACACTATATTTTGATATACCTGGGAGTAGAGTTCTTATATTTACTGTTTACCCTTTCAGGCAGTGGCATTTAACATATCCCAGGCTTCTTTTTTATTATGTATATTTAAGGTGTACAGCACGCTGTTTTGACATATACATAGTGAAATGGTTACTGTAGTCAAGCAAATTAATATATCCATCACTCATACAATTACCTTTTTATTTTTGTGGAAAGATCACCTAAAATCTACTCTTTCAGTAAAAATCCCAAATGCAATACAATATTATTAACTATACTCCTCTTAGCTCTCTCTAGGTTTGTTCATCCTGAACATCTGTAAGGTTTCTTGTAAGTTTAATAACTGGTGTTGGCAACAATACCACCCAATCAACAAAACTCACTTTCTTCTCCAGATTTATGTTCAAAACCTCTGATTTCAATCTGCTCTGTAAAACTTAATGCTCCAAGTATCTCAGTACTAAAATTATCATAGCCTTTGTTTAGTGGTTTCTTATGAGCTGGGTTTTTTTTGTTGTTGTTGTTGTTGTTGTTTTCTATTCTGTGCTATGCCAGCCATTGTCAGTGCCTCTTAACGTGGAATTGCTTGGGACAAATGAACTTGCCTCTTCAGAAAAGTCTGCCCTTGTTCCCACATTTTTTCCTCACTACAGAAGTCCTTTCAACTGGTCCTTTAAGATAAAGTCGATATGTCTGAAGTCTGCACCTCTGAGGGCTTAGTGAGGGTCATTTCTCTTTCTTTGGACTCCTCAAAGAAAAAATACAATAAAATAAAAATTCTATGTCTCGAGTGGCATTTCTCTGTCTTGCAAAAATCAAGGGATTTTTTTTTCCATCTCTTCTCCATTAATCCTTAAGGCTCAGCTGAGTTTCTAATAATGTAACTTTTTTTTTAAAGGCAAAATATATATGCTTTATTTTTTTCTTTTTAGTTTAGTTTTTCTTAACTGACCTATAATTGTATATTTTTTATGGAGTACGATGTGATACTTGGGTACGTTTATACAGTGTGCAATGATCATATCAGGGTATTTAGCATATCCATCACTGCAAGCATTTGTCACCTCTTTGCGTTGGGAATATTCAAAATCCTCTCAATTGGCTACTTG
>NW_007734647.1:11626-13216 GCF_000696425.1 Galeopterus variegatus | reverse complement strand
GTCTCGAGTGGCATTTCTCTGTCTTGCAAAAATCAAGGGATTTTTTTTTCCATCTCTTCTCCATTAATCCTTAAGGCTCAGCTGAGTTTCTAATAATGTAACTTTTTTTTTAAAGGCAAAATGTATATGCTTTATTTTTTTCTTTTTAGTTTAGTTTTTCTTAACTGACCTATAATTGTATATTTTTTATGGAGTACGATGTGATACTTGGGTACGTTTATACAGTGTGCAATGATCATATCAGGGTATTTAGCATATCCATCACTGCAAGCATTTGTCACCTCTTTGCGTTGGGAATATTCAAAATCCTCTCAATTGGCTACTTGAAGTGATACAGTAATTCATGGTCAACTGCAGTCTCCCTGTATTGCTATAGAACACTAGATCTTACTCTTCCTATCTCTCTGCAATCGTGTGTCCATGGACCACCCTCCTCCCATCCTCTTCCCTTACCAGTAACCACTATTCTACTCTCTACTTCTGTGAGATCAACTTTTTAAGCTTCCACATATGAGTGAGAACATGCAGTACAATGTAACGTGTTTCTTATGTTTGCTTTTTCCTGTATTGTACACGGGGTAAGCTCAGTTTAATGGATCCAAGTACCTACCTCATTTCTTCTTGACCTTTGCTTTCCTTCCTCATCACTTTCACATGTGTTTTTAAGTTAATATATAATAAATTTGGCGTTTTACAGAAAAATTTATGCAGTTCTATGAATTTTTTAAAAGTACAGATTTGTATAACCACCACCACATGCAAGATATGAAATAGTTCCATCAACCCCAAAACTTCCATCATACTAACCCTTTGTAATCACACCCACTCAACACCATTACCCCTAGCAATCATTGATCTGTTCTCTGTGGCTACAGTTTTGCCTTTTCCAGAACATCGTAGAAATGAAATTATACAGTATGGAATATTAGAGACTGATTCCTTTCATTCAGCATAATGCCTTTGAGATTTATATTTTTACACGTATCAATAGCTCATTACTTTTTATTGCTAATCTTCCATTGTATAGATATCTCACAGTCTGTTTATCCATAAACCCATTGAAGCTTATTTGGGTTGTTTCCAGCTTCTGGTGATTATGAACATGGCTGCTATGATTATCAGAGTACAAGTTTTTGTGCAAACACACATTTTCATTTCTCTAGGGTAAATAATCTAGAAGTGGGACTGCTGGGTCATATAGGAGGTACATGTCTCTGTTTATTTAGATCATCTTTGATTTCTTGATAGAATTATTGTAGTTTTTACCACACCTAAGTTTTTAATTTTTGGAGCTATCAAAATGATATCATTTTTATATTGTTGTTCCAACTATTGCTAGAATATAGAAATGTGATTGAGTTTTGTATCTTGACCTTGCATCCTGTGGCCTTGCTAGATTCACTTATTAATTTTAGAAGATGTTGTTTATAGATTCCTCAGGATATTCTACATTGATAATCATGTCAGTGGCTAATAGGGGCAATTTTATTTCTTTCTTTACAATTCATATGCATTTTTCTTGCTTTATTACATCGGCTTGGACTTCCTGTACAATCTTGAATAGGAGTAGTTATAGATAACATCCTTGCA
>NW_007734647.1:0-10487 GCF_000696425.1 Galeopterus variegatus | reverse complement strand
TGTGTGTGTGTGTGTGTGTGTGTGTGTGTGTGTGTGTGTGTGTGTGACTGGTAAGGGGATCGTAACCCTTGGCTTGGTGTTGTCCCCACCATGCTCAGCCAGTGAGCGAACTGGCCATCCCTATATAGGATCTGAACCCACGGCCTCGGTGCTCCCAGCGCCACCACGCTCCCAGCGCTGCACTCTCCCGAGTGAGCCAGAGGGTCGGCCCAAGAATAGAATTTAATATAGGTGACAGAGTAATCTCTGTTTGTGCTAGAAGGAAACCCACTAGTTCACAGCCCAATCAGCAGTTTAAAGTCCTATCTGAAGGATGTCCACTTTCACCACTTCTATTCAACATAGTACTGGAGGTACTAGCTAGAGCAATCAGGCAAGAGAAAGAAATAAAGGGAATCCAGATTGGAAAAGATGAAGTCAAACTTTCCCTACTTGCAGATGACATGATACTATATATAGAAAAACCTAAAGACTATCGAAAAACTCCGAGAGCTGGTTAATAACTTCAGTAATGTTGTAAGATACAAAATAAATGCCCCCCAAATAATCAGTAGCATTTATATACTCAAATAATGAATTAACAGAAAGGGAAATAAAGAAAGTAAGCCCATTTACAATTGCCACCCAAAAAATACGATACCTAGGGATCAATTTAACCAAGGAGGTGAAAGACCTCTATGATGAGAATTACAAACCACTTCTGAAAGAAATTAAAGAAGACACAAAAAGATGGAAAGATATCCCATGCTCTTGGATTGGAAGAATTAACATTGTGAAAATGTCTATACTACCCAAAGCGATCTACAGATTCAATGCAATCCCCATCAAAATACCAATGATATTCTTCACAGAAATGGAAAAAATAATCTTACCTTTCATAAGGAAAAACAAAAGACCCTGAATAGCCAAAGAATCCTGAGCAAAAAAAAAACAAAGCCGGAGGCATAACTCTGCTGGACTTCAAATTATACTACAAAGCTGTTATAACCAATACAGCATGGAACTGATATAAAAATAGACATTCAGACCAGTGGAGTAGAATTGTGAACCCAGAAATCACTCCTCAGGCTTATAGCCATCTGATATTAGACAAAGGCAACAAAAATCTACATTGGGGAAAAGACTGCCTCTTCAAGAAGTGTTGCTGGGAAAACTGGATATCCATATGCAGAAGAATGAAACTAGATATGCATCTCTCACCATATACTAAAATCAACTCAAAATGAATTAAAGACCTTGGTATAAGACCTGAAACTATAAAATTACTAAGGGAAAATATAGGTCAAACACTTCAGCAGTTAAGTCTGGGCACAGGCTTTACGAACATGAGCCCAAAAGCACAAGCAGCAAAAGAAAAAATGAACAAATGGGACTATATCAAACTAAAAAGTTTCTGCACAGCAAAGGAAACAATCAACAGAGTGAAAAGACAACCTACAGAGTGCAAGAAAATTTTTGCTAACTATGCACCCGACAAGGGACTAATACCCAGAATATACATAGAACTCAAGCAATTATACAGTAAAAAACCAAACTACCCAATTAAAAAATGGGCAAATGAGCTGAATAGACATTTTTCAAAGGAAGGCATACAAATGGCCAAACAGATACATGAAAAAATGCTCAACATCACTAGTCATCAGGAAAATGCAAATTAAAACCACATTGAAATACCACCTCACCCCAGTTAGACTGGCTATAATCAAAAAGATGGTAAATAACGAATGCTGGTGAGAGTGTGGAGAGAAGGGAACACTACTGCACTGTTGGTGGGAATGTAAATTAGTACAACCACTTTGGAAAACAATTTGGAGGTTTCTCAAACAACTACAGATAGATCTTCCATATGATCCAGCAATCCCTCTTCTGGGTATATATCCAGAGGAATGGAAAACATCATGTTGAAGATATACTTGCACTCCCATGTTTTTTGCAGCTCTATTTACAATAGCCAAGATATGGAGCCAACTAAATATCCATCAATAGATGATTGGATAAGGAAACTGTGGTATATATACACTATGGAATACTACTCTGCCATAAAAAAGAATGAAATACTCCCATTTGCAATAGCATGGATGAACCTGGAGAAACTTATGTTGAGTGAAACAAGGAAAGCACCCAGGGATAAATACCACATGTGCTCACTCATATGTGTGAGCTAAGAGAAAGAAGTCAGGAAAGAAAGACCACAGTAGTGCCATGATCCAACGGAGGGAAGGAACATTCTTAGGGCTACAAACTGGAGTTGAGGGGAGACGGGATAGGGGAGGGAAGTTGGAGGATAATTGAGAGGGAACAAAGGGTACAAAAATAATTTCTGGTAATGGATATGCCCCCAGTATGAATCTGGCCCTAACATCATGAGCAGGAGGGGGGACAATCGGCTTTGTATCTCATGAATATTTGTAATAAATTAATTAATTTTTTTAAATAATAAAAAAAAAATAAAGTCCTATCTGAGATGAATAATAACCACTGGCTGTTTTCACCTACCAACTCCTAAAATGATCTAATCCTCACCCCAGCCTTGTCTGCAGTTCATCAAAGTGAAGTTACAACATGCACACAACGGCCTGCATGAACTGGATTGTTAAGATCCCAGAGGTCTGCACTTCTTAAGGTCAGCTCTGCCTATACTACATCCTCTCTTTCTTCTGGACACAGCCTGCAGTGAGCTGCATAGGTCCATTCCCCCACACCCACCACACACACACACTAGTCCTGTGTGCTCAAGACTAAAGTGTAAAGCCTTCAACTCTCATCAATCTGTGATACTCCACTTTCCATATGTTATTTTGGTCCCCAGTTTGACTCCTGTTTATTTCACACATTTCTCAGCCCCATGAATTAAGATATTGAGTTTTTTGGAAGCCCTAAACAATATCTATTTTTTTTTTCATCCAGATTTTGGAACCACTTGAGTGTAAAACCGAAGTTCTAGGCAGCTGAAGATCAAAATATTTCTCTTTATTACTGATAAAGCTGTTGAAATAGACTGGTTTTAGATCCGAGGCCAGATGGTATTGCTCATACTTTGCCCCTAAACCAGATCAACTTACCCACCCGATCACAGACACAGCTGGGCAAGTATAGCCTGTTTCTTCTCCCCCACTCTCCTGCCCACCCACATAGAAGGAGGCCAACTGGCAGAGTCTCTGCAAGCATTCAGATGCCAAAAAAAGAGGAAAGTATTCAGCCAGCCATGCCCAAATTCTGCTTCCAAACTCATCAGTTAGATGAATCATGCTTCCTCCTCCTTTGGTGAGGAGTGAGTGAGGGAGGGTTGGAAAGTGAGGAGATGCAGAGGGGCCAAAACTACTAGCCCATTGGAAATGAAACTGTCTAGAACTAGCTGAAACTGGCTTTATTTCCCCATCCCAAATTGTTTTACAAGTTACCTTGCAGGGTATTAGCTAAACACGTGAAAAGAGAGAAGGGCCCTGCTCTCCAGATGATCTTGGGCACTGCAGGAACCTGAAAATCCTCCACTGAAAGACTGGATTCGGGCTCCACCAATCAGCCCTTGTCTGCATTATATGGTCTGACTCAGACCCAACCAACCAGCTCTTGATTCTTAAGCCAATCAGCCTTTGCCAAAGTCTGTGGCCCGACTCTGGCCCTCCAATCACCCTTTGACAAGTCGTATGGTCTGAACAGTAGCCAGCTAATCTCTAATCCATGATCTTTAAAAACCCATTCAGCCCTGGTCCTAGGAGACAGATCTGAGCCGTGTCTCCTGTCACCTTGCCAACTGACCTTGCAATAAATCCTTTTCTTCTCACAAAAACCAGTGTCACAGTATTGGCTTCTGTGCACATCAGGCAGTGAGCCCTTGCTTGATAAGAGAAGTTTACATCACACAAACAGGACAAACAAGTAACGTGCATTTTCCTCTGACAGTCGTGCATCTTGTCCTGGTTTCCATAGAGGAGGAGCAGGGAGATTCTGACCTGCCCTCTTTGGCTTCCATAAAGAGAATCAGAACACTACCTCCATGCCTAAGACAATAAGAAGGTGGTTAGGGAGTTAGACAGCCAAAAAATTTAAAAAGTGTAAAACTTCAAAAACAAGAAGTCAATTGTTCACTCCAAGGAGGAACGTAGAGGTTTCAAGACCTCACTGAAGCACACTTTCTTCATTCCAGGTGTGCTCTTTTCACAAAATATTCTGTCTTTGTGTATCTTGACTTCTGCTCTGAACAGCTGCTGGACCCAGTTGGTGGTACACAGCCCAATGTGAGTCAGAGTTAGAAAAGAGAATCTTGGAGCTTGTTACAGCAAAAAGAGAGAATTCTTAGGACAAAATCTCCCAAGATGTGATATTAATCACACGGGGTTCTAATATTAAAATAGAGTTAGCAGTGGATGAAGCAAAAATTTTTACCATTTTTCCATTTCTGTTCACTGATAGAGAGATGACATTATCTTAAGCCTTGTTGGCTTTGAATAACCAAACATCTCCATAATAGTTTCTTTTTGTCCTTTAATTGCTCCAACTAATTGTCCCGTTATCTGCAGCATTCTCAAGATAAGACTGTGCCATCAATTTACAAACTTCATCATTTAACTACTTCTTTAAGTCACATGGCCAAGTTTTCTGCTGTCAGAATTGAGCCAATGTTTCTGAATGGGATCACAAAAGAAAACTCTCTCCAGTGATTTGCCACAAGATGGAATGTAAAGAGAATTAAATTTATATTACTTTAGGTACTAAGAAAACTCTAGGAAAGTTTCTCCTTCTGATTTAAGCTTGAACTGGAGATTGTCTGACTTCCAATAATTAATACCAAGATTTGGAAAGCTAGCAGGCTTTTTCTTAAGGGACTGGGTATGACACAATCATTTTGCTTGGTCCCCTACCCTGGACAAAAGGCCTTCCCTGCTGCCATCTTGTTTCCTTGTACTGCCTTCCACGTTCGGCTCAAAGAGAGCAGGTCAGGAAGCCAAGGCTATAGGGCCAATTTAAGATTAAAATAGTACTTGCTGCCACTGCCATGGGGCCCACCCGGGGTCCTGAGGTATGGAACCAGGGATCAACCCCCCTCCTACAACCAGGCACAGAGCATGCCAAAAACACCACTTCCATGTGACCACAGCCACCTCAATAGCCACGGATGGTGTGAAAGTGGCTAGACACCACAACCACTGTGCAGATGGCCTGACAACCACTGGAGTGCATTGACAAAAGGAGATCCACCAGTAGAGACCAAAGAAAAGAGGAGGATGTCTTTCTCCACAAAGCCCATTGTGATAGAAGAAGCACCTACGCTACAACAATAGTGGGGGACCTGAACATACCTCTCTCAGCACTGAACAGATCATCTACACAACAAATCAACAGAGTAACCATTACTCTTTCAGAAGGAGAAAAGAAATCTAGAGTTATCAGAGTTGGGAGGGGGAGGGAGAGGGGATGGGGAGAGGTTGGATAAGGGGCATAAAGAATAAGTATGATTTGTAATAATGTATATGCTAATAATATTGATTTGATCATCATATGTCAGTGTTGAACCCCCAAAATATGTATAATCAACTATGATTCAACAAAACTTTTTTATAACTAAAATTAAATAAATAAAATAGTACTAATATCAAGAATGGTAGACCAATTTCCTGCTAAGGAAAATTACAAAAGATAGACAACAATACCTTTTTTAATATACCAGAGAGCTACAATACAGTGAAGAATCCCTTGGCTGTCTTAGTCAGCTCGGGCTACTATAACAAATTACCAAAGACTGGGTGGCTTAAATGACAAACATTTATTTCTCACAGTTCTGGAAGCTAGGCAGTCCAAAACCAAGGCACTGGCAGACCCACTGACCAGTGAAGGCACTCTTCCTGGTTTGCAGATGACCATCGTCTAATTGTATCCTCATATTACAAAGTGAGAGAGATCCCATGTCTCCTCTTTTTATAAGAGCACTAATCCCATCACTAAGGCTCTGCCTCATGACCTAATCTAACCCTAATCTAACCCAAAGTTCCCATCTCCAAATACCATCACATTTGAGGGTTAGGATTCCAACATATGACATGAATTTTGAGGGAACTCAAATATTCAGTCCATAACATTCCGTTCCTGTCTCTAAGTTCACGTCCTTCTTGCATGCAAAATATATTCAGTCCATCCCAACAACCCCAAAAATCTTACCTCATTGCAGCATCTACTTTAAAGTCTAAGTCTAAACTCTGATCTACATTTTACATAAATCAGATATGGGAGAAACTGAAGGTATGTTTCATCCTGAGACAAAATTCCTACCCAGCCTTGAACTTTTAAAACCAAAAAAGTTATGTGCTTCCAAAATACAATGGTAGGACAGGCATAGGATGAACAATCTTCCAAAAAGGAAGAAATCTTCTCCAAAAGGGAGAAACAGAAAAGAAGAAAAAGATGACAGTTTCCAAGCAAATGTAAAATCTAGCAAAGGCAAACACTATGAGATATAGAGCACAAGATGCTGTCCCTTCCATACCCTCTGGAAGAGCCATCCTGCCCCAGGGCTCTTTGGTACAATGNAGTCCAAAACCAAGGCACTGGCAGACCCACTGACCAGTGAAGGCACTCTTCCTGGTTTGCAGATGACCATCGTCTAATTGTATCCTCATATTACAAAGTGAGAGAGATCCCATGTCTCCTCTTTTTATAAGAGCACTAATCCCATCACTAAGGCTCTGCCTCATGACCTAATCTAACCCTAATCTAACCCAAAGTTCCCATCTCCAAATACCATCACATTTGAGGGTTAGGATTCCAACATATGACATGAATTTTGAGGGAACTCAAATATTCAGTCCATAACATTCCGTTCCTGTCTCTAAGTTCACGTCCTTCTTGCATGCAAAATATATTCAGTCCATCCCAACAACCCCAAAAATCTTACCTCATTGCAGCATCTACTTTAAAGTCTAAGTCTAAACTCTGATCTACATTTTACATAAATCAGATATGGGAGAAACTGAAGGTATGTTTCATCCTGAGACAAAATTCCTACCCAGCCTTGAACTTTTAAAACCAAAAAAGTTATGTGCTTCCAAAATACAATGGTAGGACAGGCATAGGATGAACAATCTTCCAAAAAGGAAGAAATCTTCTCCAAAAGGGAGAAACAGAAAAGAAGAAAAAGATGACAGTTTCCAAGCAAATGTAAAATCTAGCAAAGGCAAACACTATGAGATCATAGAGCACAAGAATAGTCTTCCTTGGCTTGAAGAAAAAGATGACAGTTTCCAAGCAAATGTAAAATCTAGCAAAGGCAAACACTATGAGATATAGAGCACAAGATGCTGTCCCTTCCATACCCTCTGGAAGAGCCATCCTGCCCCAGGGCTCTTTGGTACAATGGTCCTGCCTCAATGGCTCTGCCCAGCAGGGTTCACACTGGTGGCTCTGCCAATATAGATTGTGCCTCCGTGGCTCCAGATGACCCTGCCCTCAATTCTCTGCTGGGCATTGGTCCCATCCTTTGTAACTGAGGAAAAGGCAGTCCTGCCCCCTGGGCCCATGTACCCTGGTCCTGTGCTGAGAGGGACAGCCCTGATCATCTCTGAATTGTCTCTGGGGTCCTTCTCCCTTTGTTTTGAAAAATAGCACGTGTTTGCAGCTGAATAACTCCATGGTAAAGTCTTGTAGGGTCTAAGAAGTCTGATGGTCTTCCTTCATTTTGTCCTATTTTCTGTTTTCTTTAGTCCCAACTAGTCGGGTTCCTGCTGATATAATCCCTTCCCTATTCCTGGCTTCTGTTCAAATGGTCAGTCTACCACATCCCTAGTGTTCCAGTTCAAACATACTTTCCCATTTTTTGTAATGCAGACAGACCAAGAATTTACCAAATCTTTAAGTTCTGGTTCCTTTTTGCTTAACAATTCTGTCTTCAACTCATTTGTCTTCTTGCATTTTACCATAAGCAGAAAGGAGGAACCAAGCTACTCCATCAACACTGCTTAATTGCACTTCTTTTCGTTAAATATCCAGTTTCAGTGGTGGTAGGTTCTACCTCTCATTAATACACTAAAACATAAACATGATACAACCAAATTCTTTGCCATTTTATAAAGAATTGTCTTTCCTCCAGCTTCCAATAACATGTTCCTCATTTCTGTCTGTGACCTCATCAGAAAGACCTTTATTATCCATATTTCTACCAATTCATGATTATTTAGATATATACTAAGAAAATAAAAACTTTCTGTACAGATATCCTCTCTATAGATAGCCTTTCTTTCTGAGCCTTCACCAGAATTGCCTTTAAAGATCCTTTTAAGGCAATATTGACTTTTACTAAGATGCACCTCAAAACTCTTCCAGCCTCTACCCCATTACCCAGCTCCAAAGCTTGTTGCACATTTTTAGATATTTGTTACAACAGCACCTCCTTCTCAGTACCAATTTCTGTCTTAGTTCAACCTGTAGAGCATAGACTGCATGGCTTAAACAGCAAACATTTCTTTCTCACAGTTCTGGAGATTGTGATGTTCAAGATCAAGGCACCAGCACCACCAGCATCTGGCAAGAGCCCTCTTCTTGGTTTGCAGATGGCCGTCTTCTTGTTGTCGCTCAGGTGGTGAAGAGCAGAAAGAGTGATCTCATGTCTCCTTCTCCTTTGTAAGGTCCTAACCCCATCATGAAGACCCCACTTTCATGACCTAATCTAACCCTAAATACATTCCAAAAGTCCCACTTCCAAATACCATTATATTAATGGCTAGAATTTTAACATATGAATTTTGGGGGAACACAAAAATTTAGTCCATTATACGGCCCACGGGAGACAGACCCACCATTTGGTGCTGCTCTGTCAATTCCTAAAGGAAGTATGAGAAGGTAAGTTGTGCTTTTGAGAGATTCAAGGATAAGATATAGTGCCCCTCCCCACAGTACAGGGAGGGAGTAAAAATCCTTAATCTCTAGGGAAACAATTAAAAGAAAAGGAAAAGAGTATATCACTTCTAAGATTATTGGGTATGGATCTAGAAGTGATATAACAAAAAAATTCAGTAAATTCTAAAGAAGGCAAAAAGGAGAATAAAAGGAATAGAACAGATGGGAAAATTAGAAAGCACTTAATAAGATGGCGGAAGTGATATAACAAAAAAATTCAGTAAATTCTAAAGAAGGCAAAAAGGAGAATAAAAGGAACAGAACAGATGGGAAAATTAGAAAGCACTTAATAAGATGGCAAATTCAGCCAAATTATAGCATTAATTTCATTAAATGTAAATGGACTAAATGCTTTCGATCAGTCAGAGCCCCAACAGAAAAGAGATGAGACTCAAAAGAGGATATAGGCTGGCTGGATAGTTCAGCTGGTTAAGCACAGTGTTACAGCACTAAGGTCAAGGGTTTGTATCCCCGTACCAGCCAGACACCAACAAAACAAAAAGAAAGAAAGAGGATACTATGAGGACAATTTACTTATGAAGCAGAAATTTACAAGTATGTAGCTACAGAAGATAGGGCAGCAAGCTGGAGCTAGCAGCAGCTCAGCTATCACCACCCCTAGGCCAGAAGGGAGTAGTGGCCTTCAGTCAGGGGCTACAGCCTTCCCAGGTCATGCTCATTTTCCTTCCTTGTGCCTCCTACTGGGGCTCCCGATTGGCTAAACACAACCGGAAGCCAGATGCCATGGGAGCCCTATTAATGCAGCCTTGGGGCAGCAACCTGGGTAAAGAAGAGAGGTGAAGAGGAGTTCTGGAGCAGAAATAAAAACTAACTAGGTAACACATCATTTAAAGAACAAATTTTTTCATACTGGATAATAAGCAGACACCAACAAACTGTGCCAACAAAGGACATCTGAAATCATAAAGAAACAGAAAGGCTGAAATTAAACTAATTTTTAAAAATACTATACAAATTCTAACCAATAGAATAACTGTGTAGCTACATGTAAATATCAGAAAGGGTAGACTTAAAGGAAAAAAAGCGTTATTAGAGGTAAAGAGTGGTATGTCATAATGATAAAGGCTAATTCATTTGAATGATAAATTAATTTTAAGTGGTATTTTTAATCTTTCTCAAATTGCCTCAAAATATGTAAAGCAAAAATTGATAAATGCAAAAGGAGATATATACAAATTTGCATAGTTAGAAGATTTAAAACTCTGGCTTGAGGGAAGGAAAGGACAAAAAATAACAGTAAAGATGGGGAAGACTTGAATAGTGTAATAAAAATTATTGACTCAATATATATACACTGCAACCAATAACTTATCCAATAATTGCAGATTGCATATTATTTTAAGCATGCATAGAACATTTATAAATAATTGTCCAATTCTGGAAAATCCTAAGAAATTTCAAATGATTAAAATCATAGAGAAGATAATCTTTAACTACAATGCTATAATCAATAGCAGAGTGATAGCTAGAAAGGCCCTGTGTATGAAAACCAAGATAAGCACTTCTAAATACCCAAGAGATAAGAACCAAAATGAAAAGAAGAAAATATTTAGAACTGAATGGTAATAAAAATATACTGT
>NW_007734646.1:87855-89691 GCF_000696425.1 Galeopterus variegatus | reverse complement strand
GAGGTGGGAAAATGACTGAAAGCAAGGAAGGAAAGAGAGACTTGTTTGCTTGCTCATTCATTTTGTTTGTTTTTTATTAGTTTTTTTTTAATTTTGTGACAAAGAAACTTCCTTTTTTAACAGAACAATTTGAAAGAAACTAAGACACCAAAAGTAGATTAACTTGATTAATAATCTGATTACATTATCCCCCCTGTAAATAAACAATGTTTACGCTGATTATGCTAAGGATAAAATATGTTCTTTCCTTTTTAACTCTTTTCCTTCCCTTTCTCTCCATTTATTCCCTACTCCCCTTCCCTTCGTTTCTTTCCTTCCTTTATCTTTGTCTTTCTTTTTCCTAAACTATTTCCAACAGTTTTAAGAACAATTCCTAATCTGTTGGAATAAGTTGAAGTTAGCATGCTTCAAAAGGATAGCAATTCAGTATGTATTTAAGTTTTAATTAAACAGGAAAGCAGATTAGCTTGCCCATGAGGTAAGAGTAGGAAGCAAGGAGAACTTTCTTTCTTGTTTATTTAAAAGATAATTTTCAAATCTCAAGAACATTTGAGATATTTAAGTTCATGCATTTGTCCATTTCATTAGTATGTTTTTATATACTCGGAAACCAATGTTTTAAATATATATATGATGATGGTATTTACCATTTTATAATTTTTGACCCTTGAAATAATAATGTAATAATAAAGAAATGATTAAGGAATTACCAAGCATGATATATTGTAATAATTATAGTGATTAAATATATATATCATAGCATTAGTTAGCAAAATTCCCAGAAAATTGATTAAAAGGTATAATAAATCACCGTTTTTCAATTTATTTTTTGCTCTTCCTATTCTTCTAGCAATAGCCTTTATTTTCTTTTCTGCATGTTCCTCTTCTCCAGCCCCAGATATTTCATTTCAGGTGAATATCTTTGCCAGAAGTTGCAGGAGTGACCATACAGTACAGTCCCAGATCAATCAAAACTATTCTATATTATTAGCCACAGCCGTAGAATCTGCGAGGGGAATATGCCTAATGGCAGATGTGCAGCCACATACTTCCACTGAACTCAGATTGGAGAAGAGGTAGGAAGAGGAGTTGAATTTTACCATCATGTGACACCTGAGAGTACAGCTGGTTGAACGAAAGCAGAAATAACAGATAGAGATAGAGCAATGGGGTCTGAGGGTCTCACTGAGTTCCTGTCTCCTTCACCTAAGCTAGCTTATTTATTAGTTCACGTAACTGTTTTCCAAGCAACATGACCTCATAAATTGTCTTCTTGTTAAAATCATCCTGAATTTGATTTTTAGATATTTGCAGCTAACAGAATTCTAACTGGAAAATTTGTCTATTTATACAATCTAGATCATCACTTTTGGATTGACCTGTGTTTCTCACAAGCCAAGGATCGTGCGATATTAAAAATAGCATTTTCAGACCTTTACAATGTTCTTTCCTTTGAAGCAATACAAAAATATCCTTTTGAGAATGATTCATTGACAATATTTCAGTACTGTGTTTAGGACTTTGATGTTTAAACTTGTACAAAGTACAGGGGAAATTGTTTTCCAAGGCTTTAAAGAGAAAAGGTTTTGAGCATTTGAAATGTTTTTAAATGCTTCTTGAAACGTGGTTACCAACAACTGCTGCTGGGCTTTTCTTCCAGTGGCCCCTGTATGAGGATGGACTTTCAATGAATGTGATGAACCTAATAAGCTTTCCAGAGGCAGGAATGAATCATACACTATTCAATATTTTTCTATACCAGGCGACTAGTAGGCCTTTAGAAAATTAACAGAACTCTCTTCTTTTTTTTTTTTTTTTTTTTTTTTTTTTTAGACC
>NW_007734646.1:84086-86558 GCF_000696425.1 Galeopterus variegatus | reverse complement strand
AATAAGAGCTTTACAATTAATCCTTGGTCTTCAGAATCACCTCTTGTTTATACCTTTCTCAACAAACTGTATATCTTCTGTAGCTTTATTTTCATGGCCTTCTGATGCTTTTTACTTTCTTTTGTGAAGTCTGAAAGAACTATTTCCCCCCCCCGCTAGAATTGTTCTACTTAACCATAGTTTTAAATTTGCTTTTTATGTGGAGACTTCTAAATTTGGCAAAAGACATGTATTTTTAAGTGCATAGTTAATATAAGGTGAATATTTAAAAGATAAATGCAGAGATAACTAAGACATAGTTCCTTATATTCCGAAAGTCTGCACTTCTAGAGGACAGGGTCCACATATCTGGTTTCTCGTGGAGTGAGAACAGGGGTTATAATCAGGTTGTCAGCTTCTTAACCCTGACATTTCGATCAAAATTAGTTGTTGGACTTCCTCTATTTTACATATTGGGCTTCTGCCTAAAATTTTGTTTGACTAAAGGGCTCTATGGAAAAGTGTATAAATAAATAGATAAAATAAAAGTTCTTAATTTATTCTGGTACATAATTTTTAAGGCCAGCATTTTCAATTCTAAAATTACTGATTCTATGACTTCTGGGTTCCTCCTCAGCTATTAACAGAAAGTTACACACATTATAAATGTTTAATAAAGATTGATGAATCCTACAAAAGATAAGAAGACATAGAAACAGGATGCTCACTAGGTAGAAAATTTACGGACCCACAACTTGAAGTTAGCTCCTCTGATAGCTTCTGTCTCCTGCCTGTAGCAGAATTAGACAATGATTCCTCATTTCTGTCTATTTCAACTTTGAAATACTTCAGTAATTATGTATGCTACCACATTGCACTCATTTTTAAGGGCCCTTGTTTTCCCTCTGAACTGTATGCATTTAGTGCCCAGCCAGCATCCATATCTTCCTATTTTGCTAGCCATGTGCTTAGAACAGGTGCTGGATAAATGCCGGTGGAAAGAATGGACACACTTTGCCACTTCATTTCCATTATATGGATGCATTTGTATACTCCTGTCCCCTCACCTGTACTACTCTTCTTTTATTTCTTACCTAGCTGACTCTTCCTGTTCATTCTCCAGGACATGAATCAAATGTTATTTGCCCAAAGAGAGACTTCCTCTACATATCTTCTGTTTCCAACATATTGTTCTTTTTTATAGACCTCTTGCTGTATAGAACTACCATAATTTGTAAAAAATATATCTATTAGTGGATTTACTTATTTTACATCTTTTCTCCCAGCTCAATGCAAGCTCCAAATGGAGCTGGAACATGTGTGTGTGTGTTGCCAAGANAGATGGTAATTGTAGCAAAGAGTATTTGTTTGGATGTGTTGTCCCCCTGCAAAACTCTGATCCCCAATGTGGGAGCTGTTTGACTTATGGGGGCAGATCACTCATGAATGGATTAATGCTCTCCTTGGGGACTGGGGGTAATGAGTGAATTTTCGCTTTAATAGTTTACGAGAGCTGGTTGTTTAAAAGACCCTGGCACCTTGCTCTCTTTCTTGCTTCTTCTCACCATGTGATCTGCTTGTACCTGCCAGCTGCCGGCCACCTTCCTCCATTAGTAGAAGCAGTTTGAGGCCTGTAACAGATGCAGTTGTCCCAGAATCGTAAGCTAAATATACCTCTGTTCTTTATAAATTACCCAGCCTCAGGTATGCTGTAATAGTAANTTCTCCCAGCTCAATGCAAGCTCCAAATGGAGCTGGAACATGTGTGTGTGTGTTGCCAAGATTTAGCTCAACATACAATTCATGGTTGCTCTTAATATATATTTTCTGTATGAATGAAATAAATCAAACAAGAGATTTAGAAAAATAAATGCAAAACCTTTTGATTTAAGACACTTTGTGCTTTAATAGTAACCCCTCCAGTACTTCATGAAGGTAAACTTTTAAGCATAAAAGGGGAAAGAAAAGCCTGTGTGCACATAGCTCAGAAATGAAAAATCAAGGTCAAAAACAGAAGGGAATGTCTGAATGTATTATTGAAGATGGTTTTGAAGACCTTTCATAACCTTTCTTTACAGAGAACCAGCTTCCTTACTCAGGAATGACAATACTATTTAAATAATAAAAACGATGCCTGTTCAGTTTACCTTTCAGTTGCAATGTCAAGAAGTACTGTGGCTCAACAGTAGTGACTTTTATGTCTCCTTTTGTGTTTCTTTCATCCCAAACTAGGTTTGTAACAAAGGCTAACATGTTGAAAGCTAAATATTCCATTCCCATTTTAGAGCTATAGAAGGGTATATGCCTACATGGAGCAAACAAGCAAGAGATGAACTGTTTCTTAAGAGGAGAGCAAGTGCATTGATCAGGCAAGATGAAAGAACTTTGGAACAGCAGTTAAAGTGAGGGCCTATGTATGCTGGGCACTCTAGAGATGGTAATTGTAGCAAAGAGTATTTGTTTGGATGTGTTGTCCCCCTGCAAAACTCTGAT
>NW_007734646.1:65843-83064 GCF_000696425.1 Galeopterus variegatus | reverse complement strand
AGATGGTAATTGTAGCAAAGAGTATTTGTTTGGATGTGTTGTCCCCCTGCAAAACTCTGATACCCAACGTGGGAGCTGTTTGACTCATGGGGGCAGATCACTCATGAATGGATTAATGCTCTCCTTGGGGACTGGGGGTAATGAGTGAATTCTCGCTTTAATAGTTTACGAGAGCTGGTTGTTTAATAGACCCTGGCACCTTGCTCTCTTTCTTGCTTCCTCTCACCATGTGATCTGCTTGTACCTGCCAGCTGCCTGCCACCTTCCTCCATTAGTAGAAGCAGTCTGAGGCCTGTACCAGATGCAGTTGTCCCAGAATCATAAGCTAAATATACCTCTGTTCTTTATAAATTACCCAGCCTCAGGTATGCTGTAATAGTAACACAAAATGGACTAATACACCCTCCCCAACTTTTTTTTTTTTTTGTCTCTTTCTTAATAGAAACTACATTTTTTTTTTGCTGGGAACGCTGTGGGCAAGAGCAAAAGACCATATTTCTTTGCCTGTCTTGCAACTAGGTGTGGTCATTTCTCTAAGTTCTTGCCGCTGATATTTAGGTGGGAATGTGTGGAGTCTCAAATGAGAAGATGTAAACGTTACAGATGGGAAGAGCCTATTTTTAGCCCCAGTGCATCCCATTTTACTTCATGCCTGTATACCAACCTTGGACTGCCTACTTCCAGATCTCCAAACTTGTTTTATATGAGAGATAAATAAACTTCTATCCTATTTATGCAGCTAAATCTAAGGCAAACCAATAGAATCACTCTCAGCAGTTTTCTGCAATATGGTGGTAATGATGACCTCCAGACTTACAGCTAACATTGCTAAGGAAAAGAGAATTCCACCTTTTGGATTATTAAGAAAATTCAATAGCACAGCTCTCATTAGGCCAATTTAGTGATGCATCTATCCCAGAACCCATCCCTTTGTTTAGGGGAAGGACTATTCTGATTGTCTACACCAGTTATAGAAGTTGAGATATAATTGACATCAGCCACAAGCAACCAATGGAAACTGATATTGAGAAAAATTCAATTTCTCAAAGGAAAGTCACATTTTCTTTATTAAAACAAGGGAGAAGGGCGCCAGGATGGAAAGTTCACTACACTACTTTACTGTAGTCCTCCACACATTTATCATTTGTTTTCAAAGTTACAGTTGTTAAACTGAGCTTATGTCCTTTACTACCTTGAGTTAGCCTTTCACTTCTTTGAAATGTCTTTTCTGACAGATGTCAAGGAACTTTTCTCTTGATTGATTTTCTACATGCTTTATCTCTCATCCATCTAGTTCCCAATTTCTTCTTTCATTCTAAGTCTAAAATGTCAAGTTTATTTCCTGAAAGCAAACATATATATATTTTTATGTGTGTAAAAGTATGACCCAAATTGTATTGTACCAGAATGTTAAGAGCTAATTGATCATACTGTGCAACACATGAATGATTATTTTATTTACATTGGTTTGGCTTCACTAAATTCACGATAACTTTAGCTTTTTTAGTAGGAACTATTCATAAAAATGAGAGAATACTAGTTAATGTCTTCAAACCCTTCTTTCATCTACTCTATTCTTCTAAAAACTATAATCTTTATCTCTTTCTCAGTACTCAAATTATTATAAGAATAACAAACTTTGTGATATGAAGGCTATTCAGTGGCCATAGAAAAGCACCTATATTTTTTTAAATAGCTTCAATCTTGCTTCTCTGAGTTGAGCATTCACATATCATCCCACTAAATAGTTAGACAATGGGCCTCTTTCTCCATATTTTCAATTTCTAATTCCCTGGTCAAACAGATGCTTTACAGACCCTTCCCTATCTCAGGATAACCATGATTTTACTCAGATAACCATCATTTTCCATATGAAATTCTCTTCCAGTGGTTTCTGTAACATTAATTCCCTTGGCACATTTTTTTAAAACCTTTTATCCTGTATACTTTTTATTCTTTTTCACAAAACAGGATGGAAACAAATACCTCAGTTCATATGATTTGTATTATTTTATTAATATGCTATATCACTATCCAGAGGTCAATATTCCATTTCTTAACACCAAGATTATTTATTAAGACATTCAGTAAATATTTGAGAGGAGCAGAGAACTGGTATGGATTTCTGTATACACCAAGCACACGCTTGGAGAGGTGAATACAAAATCAAAAGCCATATGCCCACTTTAACAACTGATGTGTTCGTTCACATTCTGTCCTGAGCAGAAAAGGTCTTTGTGGGTCTAGCCGTAGTACACGCTTGGAGAGGTGAATACAAAATCAAAAGCCATATGCCCACTTTAACAACTGATGTGTTTGTTCACATTCTGTCCTGAGTAGAAAAGGTCTTTGTGGGTCTAGCCGTAGTAGCAGCAGTAATATTGCAGTCGTAAAACTCAGAAAAAGTTTCTACTGCATGACAAAGAAAAACATATCAAGACTCCAGTGTTGTCAAGTACATTATAGTATGTTTGATTTGGGAGAAAATATAGGAACACATGTTTGCAAGAATATTGTGGAGAGCTGAAATGCTTAGTGCTAAAAAAAAAAGAAAAAATCAATATGCATTAGTTCAAAAAACAGATGGGTCAAATATATGTTGATTATATCAAGGAAGCATGCAAAGGTGATTAAAATTCTGAGAAATGGGTAGATCTTTGAAGTAAAAAGATGATTAAAATAATCCAATAAGATAGTATTATTTTAGGGAACAATAGTAGAGTTGATAAGAACACAGAAGGAAAATTCTAAAACTGAATTTTTCTCATCTCCATTGCAGTGATCAGTGCTATAGGTTAAATTATTGTTTAAAATATCTGCTATCCCTTCCTGGATGTGACTTGTACTTCACAATTTTGTTGACATTGTTGTTGGAAATATGTCTTATGGTACATATCCATCCTGTTGACCTCCAGTGGACCATGTGAATTGCTTTGGTCAATGATTTGTGAACTGAAGTGCATACATAATTTCCAAGTTAAAGCTTAAGAATTAATTCAGCTTTACTATGTTTCTCTTACAACATTTCTAAAAGGCTAATATGATCTCAGAAATAGGCTGTTTTGACATCCAGATGACATAAAACAGACTCATATGTGACCCATGGTGGACTTAAAATGCAAAAAATAAGAATTTGTGGTTGTAAGCCACTGAATTTTGGGATCCTATGCTAGCCTAAACTGGTAGAAATTTATCAAGGAATTCTTTAAGAAAGAAATGTCTTGTGAGTGAGATCTTCAGGCATCAATATTTCAATCAGGAGAATATGATAAAATGGCTAAAGCAAAGACATGCATGCAGTGATATACTTCAAGTGAACGAGTAATAGAGTTTAATGAAAACCAACAATTTTTTTTCTCAAAATCCTTTGTTTTCCTCTATTTATGAATAAAGTTTGTACTAAAAATCCTACGACATGCATGCAGTGATATACTTCAAGTGAACGAGTAATAGAGTTTAATGAAAACCAACAATATTTTTTCTCAAAATCCTTTGTTTTCCTCTATTTATGAATAAAGTTTGTACTAAAAATCCTAGTTAAAAAGGAATGATCTGTATTAATCATATTCATCCTATGCTAAATTTTGATAATGTTAGGATTCAGCAAAAGACAACCATTATCAGTAATTATTCACAAGTTAATTATTCTAAAATTTGTTGTTCTTTGATGGACATTTAGGTTGGTTCCATATCTTGGCTATTGTTAATAGAGCTGCAATAATATCACAACAGATGCAGAAAAAGCACTTGACAAAATTTGATATCCTTTCATGATAAAGAATCTCAACAAATTAGGTGTAAAATAAATGTATCTCAACACAATAAAAGCCACGTATGATGAACCCACCAACAACATTATCCTGAATGGGGAAAATCTGAAAGCTTTTCCTTTAAGAACAGGATCAAGTCAAGGATGCCACCACTCCTAATTAACATCATTAGAAGTACTAGCCAGAGCACTCAGGCAGGAGAAAGAAATAAAGGGCATCCAAACTGAAAAATATGAAATCAAATTGTCCCTGTTTTCAGATGACATTATCCTATGTATAGAAAAACCTAAAGACTCTACCAAAAAACTCTTAGAGCAGATAAATGAATTCAGTAAAGTTGCAAATACAAAATCAATACACAAAATTCGGTAGCATTTTTGTACACCAACAGTGGACTAGCAGAAAAAGAAATCAAGAAAGGAAGCCCATTTACAATAGCTACCAAAAAATAAAAATCTAGGAATAAATTTAACTAAGCAGGTGAAAGATTTCTATAATGAGTTTTGAATGAAATCAGTCATAGTATGAGTCAATAGAAAGAATTACTCCAACTGTTTAAAAAATGATCTTAATCTCAGTATTGTTATACTTGTGGATATTTCCAAAAAAAGTTTTGCTTCATAGTATTTCAATTATAAAACCAAAATATTCCATTGTAAAATTTTAAAAGGAATAATAGGGCATGGAGTAAAATTCAAAATTTCATCAGTTATAGCACCCTTCCACCACCACATACATAAGTCTTTCCACTATCTCTTTGATAATGTAAATACTGTTAAGTTCTGGCCTAGTCTTGAGTTAGAATCAGGCAGCCATAAAGAGAAATCAGCTTTGGAGGCAAAGCTGGTCTTTGGCCTAGGGCAGGGTGATGTGTAATTGAGAGAAGCCCCAGAAATTATGATTATCTGGTGCCTAGACCACGGTCCACATAAAGTTCCTGTAAGGCCCCACCAAAAGGACTTTTCTGGGCAGCTGTACACACATGTTTTTTGATACAGAATTCAAGATAGAATATATTATGTGGCTCCTTATGTAAGATCATAAGTTAATATAACAATATTTTTTCAATTATAGTTTCACTAAACATTGAAAGTAGTATATATGGGGCCGGCCCAGTGGCACACTGGAGAGTGCGCTGCTTGAGAGCGCGGCGGCACTCCCGCCGAGGGTTCGGATCCCATGTGGAGACCGGTTCCCGCTCACTGGCTGAGCACGGTGCGGGCGCGACACCAAGGCTTGCGATCCCATTGCCAGTCCCTGGTGCGGGTGCGACACTGAGGGTTGCAATCCCGTTACCGGTCAGTAAAAAAGACAAAAAGAAAAAAAAAAAAAAAGTAGTATATATGAATTGTAGTATCCAGGAGTAACTGCATTTTCAAGGACAGACTGATCTAAGATTAAAGTCCGGATGGACAATAAGCTAAAGGTATCAGGGAAAGTAACTGAAGAGTGAAGTTAAAGATGTCCATGAAACCTTTCTGCCTTGGATTGAGTGTCCCCTCAAAACGTGACCCCCACTACACCAGTGTTAAGAGGGTGGGAAATCCTATTATGGTAGTTGAAAGGTTAGGCTTTGAAGAGGTGATTAGATTGCAGGACCATGCCACAGTGAAAGGGTTAATAATGGTGGTCAGGGGCATGGTTCTAAGGGCTTTAAAAGGAGAGCACATGAGGAAGTTAGGCTCTCTCTGCTCCACCATTTTCACAGTGAGATACTCTGCTGTCACTGTTGCCACCACCAAGGCTCTCACCAGATGTTTCTCTGGACTTTGGACTTCCCAGCCTCAGAAACTTTAAGCAAAAAATTTTATTTTCTTTATAAATTATCCAGTTCCAGGTATTTTGTTATAAGCAAGAGAATCAGACTAAGGCACCTTCCTTCTGGAACTCCCTAGCCAAAGGCAGCGCCTCTGTCTTTTAAATTTTCTGAGTATTCTCCCTTATGGTTTTAATAATATCCACAATGTCCACATACAATTCAATATTCCATAATAAAGAGCTGGCATTTGGATTCACTCACCATGTCGTCCTGTATTTGTCTCCCTTAGTATAATTAGCCCTGAGTTTTGTCCTTAGAAAATGCTCAATAATTACTTTTTTGTTATAAGCAAGAGAATCAGACTAAGGCACCTTCCTTCTGGAACTCCCTAGCCAAAGGTAGCGCCTCTGTCTTTTAAATTTTCTGAGTATTCTCCCTTATGGTTTTAATAATATCCACAATGTCCACATACAATTCTATATTCCATAATAAAGAGCTGGCATTTGGATTCACTCACCATGTTGTCCTGTATTTGTCTCCCTTAGTATAATTAGCCCTGAGTTTTGTCCTTAGAAAATGCTCAATAATTACTTTATTATAAGCTTAGGAAAGTAAAGGTTAAAACTAGATAGATATATTTGATTCAAATTTTAAGAACAATTAAATTATAAGACAAGAAATATGGACATGGTTGGGGTGATATTTGAATGTATGAGGAAATCTATGAAGATTTTGAATAGGAGAGTAATATAACTGACTTTGTTGCAGAAGTATTTATTTTGTAAAGAGAAATATGAGAGAGAGAATTTATATGAAGTTAATACAGTAATCTAGACTGGTGATAGGGACAATGGAAAGGAAGAAATTGATACAGAAATCGAGTAAAAAGGCAAAATAGGATAATTGAGCCCATAAATCAGGTGTATTGTTTTGTTGACACCAAGAGCTTAACACAGTGATGGAAACAGGATAGTTTATGATAAATATTTGTTAATTTAATGTATGGACAATGTTGTTTCTGATAGAAAGGTAGACACAACAAAATAGGAAGAGGTGATTCCAGGCGCCCTAACTGGTCACTTAGAAAATAACCTTCTATTAACAAAAATGAAGACAAACACATTAGAAAGAAAAGTCTTAATACAGGGTTAAAGAATCACAGGATTACCTGAGAGGTACCCTTGAAACAATTTATTGGAAATAGTTAGCAGGCAGGTGAAATGTGCGACTAGAGTTAAGGATAAAGCAAATTATGCACATGTAGATCTGGAACCTTACTCTCCAAATCAAGATTCATCAACTACTTGTAAGTTCAGAGAAAGTCATTCAGCTTCTCTGGGTCTTATTTTCTTTTCCTGTAAGATGGAAGGTTTGTGTTTAGGGGACCTACAAAAGTTCAGCCCTATAAATTTAGTAATAAGTGAGGCTTGATAATTTTTAGGGGTCAGCAGAAGGGCATAAACACTGCACTTGGATTATGGGTTTTAGGATATTATCACCTATCACCTTTGAAATATTGAGTGCCTAAACCACATTAAAAGTTTCTCAATAGATTTAATTTTTAGATTTTAGAAAATTTAACAGAATGAGAGTAACCAGGAAAGTATTCTAACAAAACATTCTAGCTTTTCAAGATTTGGTGAAAATTCTAGCTGTAAGTTTCATAGTTTCCTAGATTTCCTTAAATAACAGTTTAGAATTGGTCATTCTAGATTGAAAGTTCTATTTGAACATGGTCCTTGAATAACAGCTAAATTGATAAATCATAATTTTAAATGGTATAACAGAATTCAGAATTTTCAATAATTCCTGAGTTATCAAACTCAGATGTTGCCTTAGATGAAGTAATAAAAATAATTGTCAGAAGACCCTTATAATTGTTTGTTGTAAGGATAAACATCATCGCTATAGTATAGTATGGCATTCTATTTTTTACTTTGAGCTGAAAAAACATAGTCAATGTTTGAAGCCACATCAAACAACAGATTTCTTAAGTTTTCCTTTTCACTTCCTTTCTCTTTTCAGTATACTTTGGATAATTTATAAGTTGTCAATAACTATTCCCCTAGTGTTTCAGTTTATAATTTTGATTTACATGAATCAGTTCCCAAACAAATCAAAATATTTTGCTGGGTAACAGTTATTTCTGGAAAGGTGTCTCACACCAGTTTCTCTGCATTTATAGGTGACCTTTTGAAAGACCTGAGAAAGACTTTTCAGTAGTCTTCCATGTGCTAATTAAACATTATAATGTAGTGAACAAGAAATATTCCAGTGGACAGAAAACATCAAGTTAAAATGTTTAATTACCCCGTGTACTTCTAAGGATCCTATTTTTTTAAGGATCCTTATCTAGTTGGTCTGACCGGTCATTATCTGTTCGGTAAAACTTCCCAAACAACTCATTAATATTTAAATAGCTCTCAGAATTATAAGCTTCAAACAGCAGAATCCAAATGTCATTTATGCATAATTCAAAAGAACTTTGCTGCAAACAATCCTTGGATCTCAATTGCTCTGTAAACTGCCTGTTGAATTTCTACGTGGGAACTCAATGCCAGTGCAACTCAAATCCATTCATGGTTGATGTTAAAACTTCCTTTATAAGGATAGTATGGCAGAAACGAAACTCTGTGAATGTAAACAAGGGGGGAACGGCAGAAGGTGAAAATTGTTTTCTGGGGAAAGTTGCACAATTTTTACATTATTTAATGGTCTCTGACATTACAGGTATAAATCAAATTCTTACTAAAGTTATATCTGTGAATCTTCTTAAATGGCTTAAAATAAATTCTGCTCAAACTTATGTATTGCACTATTAAAATTTAATATAATTTGTTTTTCTATTAGAATTCATTTGACTTCTAAGATTAGTAAAATCCTTGAGCTATCTATCATTGACTCCAAAATAACTGGAAAAAGAAAATTATCATAGATCAGCATTGATATTCTTTAAAATTTAATATAATTTGTTTTTCTATTAGAATTCATTTGACTTCTAAGATTAGTAAAATTCTTGAGCTATCTATCATTGACTCCAAAATAACTGGAAAAAGAAAATTATCATAGATCAGCATTGATATTCCTCTACTTTTCTCATTCATATACTGAACATTACTTGCTGTACTGGTTTAAAGAATGTTGGTCACAGGATTGAAGTGAAGTTTATTTATGTGTAGCCAAAATACTATCATATTTAGTTTAATATAAGAATAAAATACATCCTCAGGATATTATAAAAATGGCTTTTTGCCTGACAAAGCATAGTTACTCTACAGATGGGTTATGAATACAAACAAGGTACATAGTTCTTTGGAATTATGGACTATACTCCATATGAATTCCAAATGTAGTCACTATGATTAATGCTACCTTAGTGAATATAAAATGAACACATAATTACCCTCTACTTATTTTAAAGTATTACCTTCAGTATATAATTCACATAAGTTACATTCATTTCATAGTAATGTAAAGAGTTTAGTTTAAACAGACAAAGGACAGGAAATTCAAAGTTAAAGCTGAAAGTATCTTGGAGTGTTAGTCTTTATAGCACATATGGTAAAAACTATCTGTAGTATGAATTCACATATGGTAGGTGTTTGAATGGGTTTCATTTCCCTGGGGAATGGGAGATTTCTTGTGAGATAAAAGGAAGAAGCTCCTATACTATGCTTATTTTTAAAATGGCTATGTGTGAAATTTAAACATATAATGTGTGCCATACACTTATAAAGATTTCTGTTAACCAATGGAATGCAAGCATGAACATAACTTAACAATATTCTCTAATCTGAGCTGTCACTTCACAAAAATGTGCCATAAAAAGCAGAGAAGTCTGTATGACTCAGCATTATCTGTCACCATGACTTGAACAACAAACCAAACACTGTGACCTATAGAGAAAAGTAAGTACATGTTATTCGATTCCCAATATTTAAACAGACTTGGAATATTTTGTAGCCTTCAAATTTATTGTGGAGTGTGAGCTTGTAAAGTTTTCAGAAAGTTCAAAATATTGACACATCAATTTCATAAATTATTTAAAAAATATTTAAATATTTAAAAAATATAATATGAGCCTTAAAATGCATAATGCCAAATATTTTATGCTTTATTTCCAGTTATTTTACTAGTTATTATTTAGATTTTGCATATGGAATTTTTGGGGAAATGTATAAAGTTGTAATATAAGGACTGAGCATACTGTAATATAGAGGTATGTGGATATATATAAATGTACACACAATATTTTAGAACAAAGATTATGTTAGTGGATACTGAACATAGAAATTTACTAAAGAGCATTATGCAACCAGAACAATATTCATATCACTCATAAACATTGAACTAATGAAGTTTGAGAAAAATCTAATTTAAATTTAGTAAACAAGTGAACCATAGATCAAAATACCCAAATGTATGGAAGTTAATACAGTTTTCCACAATACAACACAATCATATAATGAAAAGGAAAAAAAAATTGACTTTTGAAATAAGAAAAGCCAATTGATTAACTGTGTATAATATGCATCTAGCTCTGTAAATTAGCATACGCTTAAAGACCTATTGCTTGGGAAAAAATGAACTAGGTCTTAAAGGAATTGAGCTTTAGGCAATTAAAAATGTTGAAAATAAAATATAAACTTGAGAACATGGGTAATTAGTTTAAGTTTATTAATGATATTTCTCGTTAAACACAATAAAAATAATTGTCAAAATAGAATGTATAAATTAAAAGACTAGTAAAATGTTGATGAACTTTATATTATAATTTCAGGCTTAACAAAATTCAATAATAAAAGAGATTTGGCAGTCTCTAATTAACTACAGATTATAATTTGTGGTTAAAATATATTGTGAAATTCTGGGAATTAACAAACTTTTGTCAGTAAGATTAATTTAATGGCAGGATGAAATTATCACATGAGACCTAAAGAATCATTACATTTTAAATCTGAAAATATCTTAGCTGTCATCTGGTCCCATTTCTTGTTGTCAGTAAGATTAATTTAATGGCAGGATGAAATTATCACATGAGACCTAAAGAATCATTAAATTTTAAATCTGAAAATATCTTAGCTGTCATCTGGTCCCATTTCTTGAATGTGTAGATGCGGAGAGTGTGGCCTAGAGAAGTTACGAAATGTATCCAAACCTGTAAACCAGTAAGTGGCAAAGATGGATCCAGAAATGTTTTTAACCATAACAAGAAGCAACTGCTAGTAAACTTCGCTTATTTACCCTTATGCTATCCCAACTTCCCCAATCATATGAATGGTGGGTAAATAAATCTATAACATCATTAAACAAATACTGCTCACTATGTCCCAGGCACTGTGCTAGGTGCAGGACATAACAATGGACAAAACAAATACAGCAACTGTCCATGCGCACATGCATCTTAGTAAGTGTTACTTCATCTTAATGCACAAACCAGTTTATACAAATACTTTGCAGTGCCCCTGAAAGAGAAGAAAGATGGATACGGAAGAATCCTAATACAAGGAGGCTAACCACATTAATTTAGGACTATGAGTAAGAGTAAGGATGAGTGAGTGTGTATGTGTGTTTGTGTGAATGTGTCTATGTGTGTGCCATGTCTGTGTGTAAAAAGAGAGGGATACAGGAATTCTATTGCATGTTTCCATGTACATCTTGAGAATATTGTATTTCCTATGATCACTTTAGGAAGGAATCATTGGCAGAGGGGTATTCAACTTTTTACGTTGGGTGTCAGGGCCCACTTATGCCAGATATAGCCTTCCTGTAGGAAAAAACCTACCCAGGCAAGATTTCTGTTATCCCTTTGGAATCAGCAAGTCTCTCAATGCCATCCATGCAATGGACTACCTGGCAAAATTCTCCATCTTTCTCATTTTGTACAAACAAAACCAAAAAGACAAAATAGAAACATAACCTTTCTTTCTTAACATGAAATGCTAAAACGAAGGCTTCAGATATCCATCACAATAGAATATTTATTTTAAAGTTATTTTAACAATGTTGAGGTTATTTAGCATAATTAGAATCTCCATATTATTTGATATAGATCATTTCTTATTCCATAAATTATATCAGGCGGCAGATTCTTCTGTGTGTGTGTGTCTGTGTGTGTGTGTGTGTGTGTGTGTGTGTGTGTGTGTGTTTGTGGTTGGGGGGGTGATATATAGAGTATGTCCTACATTGTTACTTCTGGCTAGCTGCTTATTTTAATAAAATAAATGTCCAATCTCCACTTGGGTTAATATGTCTATTTCTGCAGGAAATATTTGTTATATTCTCCGTTGTATTAACTGTGAACCACTAAAAGTATCTTTAAACCAGAAGTAGTAAGTTTGAGTTCCAATCCACTTCCTTTTGTCTGAAATCAAAAATAAGTTACTGGGAAACAGATAGTTCTTCCTTTCAGAATTGGTATACCTTTCTTTAGCTAAATTAGCTAGGGGATTATTATTAATGGTTATAATGACCAAAATGAACTGACTAGCTTTCCTGTGATAAGTTCATTTGGGAAGGGTAGGTATTGAAACTGGAAAATAATTATACCAAAAAAATGTTGTGTGTGATTAATAAAAACCAGTTTCATATGGTTGTTAAACAATATATTTATCACTCAAGTCAAGAAATTATATCCTATTTATGCATTGTAAAACAATGAAGAAAAATAACCTTACCTGTTTCCATTTTTACATTGCTGTAAATGTTGGAAACATTTATTTAAATGTGTTATCATGAAATGACATAAATCCACTCAGTGCATTTATTTGATTGATTGCACATCACACATTCAAATAAACATGTATGTTATGATCCCAGATTCAGATAAACACACTGCATTTATTTAAATATCCTTACATTCATATTGTTAAATCCACTCAGTGCATTTATTTGATTGATTGCACATCACACATTCAAATAAACATGTATGGCATGATCCCAGATTCAGATAAACACACTGCATTTATTTAAATATCCTTACATTCATATTGGATTGAACATTCAAATGCATTTGAATCAGTCTCAGAAGAGACTCACTGATGCATTGTTAAAAGGTTAACATGATGCTTGCTAACACTTGTCTGTAGAATCTTGCCACATGCACATTTAGCCAAAGCTATTATAAATGCAAAGGACCAAGTTTACATTAACCGTAAATTTGGGGAACATGTGCCATGAGGTATCTCAGTGGGACTGTGTTTGAAATATGGTGTAATGTAGAGCAATAACGCATCAAGCATTTCCAAAGAAAATTAAATCAATTTTATTAAAGTTTCCTAAGAGGATGCAGATTAAGTATTTCAATACAATAGTCAAGTTTTGTAGAAGAATATGCCTCCTAAAGACATACCTAACAAACTTAGGTAACAGCACATTAAAGTTCCCGCCTACATCACTTAACTAATGAGACTGTTAAATTAATAATACCTATTCCAGAGCCCCCTCCCACACGCCTGTAAAAAGAGTGTATATGAGTGGATGACAAAATAAAACAGACTAAAATAAAAAATGTATTGACAGGTGCGATTTATTACCTCAGCTTTTAATATCTTTTAGAATTTTCAAACAGGTTTCAATAGCCAGACATCACTATGGTAGATATTGAGTTGCATACAGATTATTTCATAATCCAAAAATTTCAGTTGGTATCCTAGCATATACAGTAGAAAAAAAATCTAGGCTATAAATCTTATTCTACAATAATCTCTATTAAAAGATTCAGGATTAACTTCTATTTTTATCTACTTTTTTTCTTGACTGTAATAATATAGTTTGGATGCACAATCATTTTTAAGTTTTTGTAAAGAATCAGTCCACTTGACGGATATGGCCCAGTAGCTCCCTAAGTGCAGTCGCTTTCAGTTGAGAAAACTTTGCCTTCTCAGGAGGTTTTATCAAACCACAGTTTGAAAAACTCAATTCTAATTTACCTCTCCTCTACACTTACCCCTCAAGGGAAGATGAAAATTTTCCTTGAGGTGCTAGTCATCAAGCATTAGCAATTATCTAAATAGGACAATGGAAGACTCTGAGACAAGGTTGGCAAGAAGCCCCTACAGCTAATTTTTTTCATGACATCTTTTTCTCTCCAAGATTAAACAAATATATTAGCAACTTCAAGAATATTTTCGTTGATCACTCACTGTTGTTCTTGGTGATTAATCCTCCATCCTATGGCTTTCTCTAAGCATTCTCATGGCCCAATCTCTGTGCAGGCTACTAAGTTGTGAGGGTGTGTGAGACCAGAAGAAGCCATAAATCTGATCTCTGGTTCAACAGCAGCAGACTCTTGCTTAGTGCTCATCAATTGTTGGCACTCCTGCGCTGACACCCCACCTTAGGAAAACTACTCACTTTTTTTCGGATTCCTACTATTTGGATCATATATATCTCATACCATTAAAGAAAAAAAAATCCTCCTCAATCTAAGATAGTAAACCTTAATTCCCTTTTATGAATGGCAATCAAAATAACTATTAACTCCCAACACCTTCTTGTTTTGGTGGGGAGGCCTACAGATACTGGAGAGAAAAATAGGCCACATCTCCCATCAAGTGGGGTTGCCAGATTTCACAAATAAAAATACAGGATGCCTAGTTAAATTTAAAATTTCAGATATTCAAAGATCGATTGTTTTTTACATAATCAAAGATAGATTGTATATTTCACGTGATATTTTTGAAATACTTATACTAAAAAATTATTTGTTATTGTTCTGGTATTCAAATTCAAATATAACTCGACACCATGTATTTTATCTGGAAACTCTGCCTTAATGTGAAAAAGGAGAAAAAAATTACTTTTCTAATTTATAATCCTACAGGAGAGAGAGTGCAATTAATTTTTTAACCACTCACCTTATTACAATTGATGATGACATTGTTGTGTCATTTGTCTAACTTTCCTCATTGTTTTGCTGGATTGCAAATGCAATTTATACTCCAAGGTACAATGCGCTAAATAGAATATTTGTTCCCACTTTTGATTATTTTCCTTGAATCAAAAATAGCTGCAAATGAAAAGAACAAAACAACACCTATCCCAGTGGTATGGTGGAGCCAAACAAAGCAGAGCAAGTGGCAGGAGAGTCGAAGACCCATGAAAATCCCCCTCAAAGAAGCTTTTCTTTAACCATGATCAGAATTAGAGAAGAAGCTCAGGTGGTCATGATATCTGAGGACAAGTCTTGAGAAAAGTTTGTGGCTCTAAAAACTGGTGCTTCAAGATACTGCTCTTTCACTCCTTTACAGCAAAGATAAAGAAGAAAAAGTTAAGAATATTCACATTATCAAATGTGAGTAATAAACAGTATTAACCTGATGAGGGAAGGTCTTACTTTTCAAATCATTTTATTACAAAATGCAGGCCCTTTCTGAATGATTCTAGACAAGAATGAAACCATTCCAGAAGATATACCACATTTAACTCTATTTTTAAAAAATTTAATATCCTAGAAATATGACCACTTATTGCAAATTCTATTTTAAGGAGGAAACATGTTTTTCATTCAAGATATCAAATATGTATACTAAAGGGAGTAGATCTTCACATTTATGCTATAATTGAACTTAATAGGTTGCTATTTAATCACTATTATGTTTATGTATTCTAATTAGCCAGAAAATTTTATAATTGCCGGGTTTCACTAACTCAAACAAACTGCTCAACATAAAGAGTGGATATTTTAATTCAGATTCAAAAATAGGGTGACCTCTATACAACAGTATTTGCCCATGAAATGACATTGAGAGCCTTCCATGTATAAATGTATCTTTTTGTGGGGAAACTAACATAGTTGTTTATTGTCAAATTAATTATCTAAATAGTTGACATCTGTGGCAGATATTGTTTGTTTTCTCATCCAACATTTATTCCACACCCCTTCTTCCTTGCTGTAAAGCTATGGCTAAGGTCAGAATCCTGCCGACATTGCCTATTACAGCACTCTTTTACCTGCCCATAATCCTACCAGCTGGGCCAATTGTCGAGCTAGGGCTGGGTCTGGAGCTCACAGACCCCTCAAGCCCATTCACAGACTGGGTCACAAACCCTTCACAAGCCAGGCTGGGTCACCAGACCCCTCACATGCAGGTCTATGAGCTAGGTAATCAGCCAAACAGGTCTTTGGAAGCCTTAGGTCAGAAAGCATGGCTGCACAGGGCAGCCGCCCAAGGCAGTAGTCAGCCAAGGTGGTGGCCACGTGCAGGCGCATTAACCACCCACACACAACCTGCTCATAAAGAATGTTGCACCACCCACAACCTGCCCCCAGGTGAGAGGGCCTGATTAAATTGTTCTATTTTCCCAACACTTGCCAACCAATATGATGTAGGCTGGAACAGTAAATGATAAATTTCTAAAACTCCCTTGTAGCTAGGGATAGGAATATGAACATATCTGGAAAAGTAAATAAATACAAGGTACTTCAAAAAGTTCATGGAAAGATTAGTATTGTCTTTTAATTCTATTATTCTATGAACTTTTTGATGTTTCCTCATATATGAACAACAACAGAAACAGCAAGTGTGTGTGCATGTGTGTGTAAGTCAGCCAGGAGATTCTGGAAAATCTGACAGAAAGCCAGGATATGCTGATACTGCCCACCTCCTTTTTTGGCTCTCAGTGTGAACACCTGCCTAGTGCTGCAAACTCACATTCATGTCCATGCAGGGATACTGTTTCTTTCAAAGCCACTGAGTCAAGTTTTTGAAACTTAGCATTCATAGGTGATCAAGCATGTATTCATTTTTATGTTTATAAAGTAGGATAATATATAATATGCACTATATATTTTATGGCATTCTTGATCTTGTTCTCCTCAGGCTTACTTTTGCTGAGATCAGAATTGATGCTATTCTGATATAGCAAACTGTGATGGTCTTCAACCTTATCCTCTTAAACCCATCTCATTTGCTTTTTAGTACCACTGGGAGCACCAGATCTCTCCACTTCCCCTCAAATTATCAATCCTTAATGTCTCACTTTCTACCCAGCCAGGCTCTTCTTTCTTTGCTCTCCTGTCCTCCTTCCTTTATTCAACCATAATCCTCCAGCCTTAGATTGATTATATAATCCACCTAAAACATATAGATCCATCCTGTATATGCTTTATTTTTTAATCTCTAAAATTTAATTAATTAATAACTGCTCTGCAAAGGGGATCTGAGAGCAGGGGTCAAAGCTGAAAATGTGTAGGTGTGCTGAGATTCCAGATGCTCAGGGTGGGAGAAAGTCATCACTGTAGGGACAATGACTAGAAGCCTGAGAGCAATGGCTGTTCCCTGAACTGAGACTCGCCATTCCAAGCAATGCATACTTAAACTCTCAGACCACATAAATGAATGGAAGAAGTTCACTGGAAAGCCCTTGTAAGACAGGCATTAAAGGTCCAATAGAGGGCAAAAAGCAGAGAGAAGACTGATTACAGAAAACTCTATAGGGTTCACATTTCTACTGACATTCATAATTTTGCCCCGTCCTCAAAATCTTGAGCCAGGTTTCTAGACAGAGGACTCTCTAATCAAGCTGAACACATCAGATAATTTTATTATCAGAGAAGAAATGAAAAATTAGAGCAAACAATTTTGTGTGTGTAAGGAGACATGGGAGCACGTTAGAATGTGGAAAGTGATCTAGGGATTTTGTGAGGAATCAGCTGCAGCTGCTTAGAGAATATCTCAGAGGCTTTCCA
>NW_007734646.1:61968-64468 GCF_000696425.1 Galeopterus variegatus | reverse complement strand
TTAGAACCAATTGTTCAAAACTCAGTTTTCTTCAAGTGTAATATGCTAAAAATCATGGAGCACTTTGATGCTGTAAGCTGATTTTTTTCGTCTCCAGCGTGAACATAAATAAGCACAGAAAAGGATTAATGATATATATATATATATTTTTTTTTTTTGGTTGTTATGTGTAAAGTTTCCAAACCAGTAAAGCACTGAATTTCTGGTAAGCACTGAATTACAATACCTCCTCTATTTGAAAACTTGTAACCTGCACTATCTGCTTTTGTAAACGGGCTTGCTCTAACTTAGCAACAGTGAAGCCATCTTAAAAGCTGTGATGGGCCGGCCCGGTGGCGCACTGGAGAGTGCACCGCTTGGGAGCACAGCGGCGCTCCTGCCGAGGGTTTGGATCCCATGTGGAGACCGGTTCCCGCTCACTGGCTAAGCGCGGTGTAGGCGTGACACCGAGGGTTGTGATCCCATTACCGGTCAGTAAAAAAGACAAAAAAGGAAGAAAAAAAAAAAAAGAAAAAGAAAAAGCTGTTAGAACAAGACACACCTTGCTCCCCCTCCCCCAGGCCAGCTAGACACACAGGATGTTCTGCTAGCTTGCAAGAGCTGAAAGATGTAGGTTGTGGTAAAGCATAAAACTTTCCACATAAGCATGTTCTCTAAGGAACCCCTGGGTAGGGGTCTTATCACACCTGGGTAAATGGGGCAAGAAGTGTGGTTGCTTGAGGAGGGGTCTCTGAGAATTGGCCTACTTCTCTCCTACACAGGAAGAGCTCAGAGCTGACAGCCTGTGGTTTTCTTGCTAACACAGGCACAGGCTTGTAACCACAGAGCTATGAGGTACAGAAGTACTTAGCTGATTTTATGTCTCTACATAGCTAAGTCAAACCAGCAGCCAGTAAAGAAGTCAGAAGGGAAATCACCTAGAGACGGATGGGTGCCAACCAATGAGCTTTAGGGTCACTTAAGTTAGCCAATAAACACTGCTTATGGCTTTGTCTCCTGGCTGCCAGAAAAGTTGCCCCCAAAAAATGTATAAAAAGACAGCTAGAAAGCCTAATGGGGTCTCACCCCAGCTTGGCGGTGAGAACCCAATGCGTTGGAAATAATAAACCTCTTGCTAATTGCAGTGCTCGTGGTCTTGTGGTCTCTTTGAGGTGAGTATTCCCATTCTATGTGAGATTGGGATTCATCCCAAATCTTACATATTCACTTTAACAAGAAGAATGTGAAAAACTGAATAAAAGTTACATATGATCCAAAATTTCTAAATGCTTAGAACTAAAACTAAGGTAACATGGTTGTTTTAGATCTGTTCATTTGACATGAAATGAATCCAGTCAATCATGTTCGGACTGTTTTGCTGCAATACACACTTCCACCTTTTTATCTTATATTCTGTCTCTTCCTCACCCATTCCTACTTCTGTATCAGAAATGACCAGAATAACTTCTCTGTGACCAGATCCTGAAACATATCAGAGCAGGTTTCCCATGCCAGGAGGCATTTCATGGTATGTATGTCTGTGTGTGCATGTTAAGTTTGTTTTTATTTTTTCAGGATCTAAAAAATTTGGTTTAAGGTAGCTATGGTAAAAGTGCAAATTACTAATAAATAATTAATTAAAAAATAAACTTATCTATTTCAAAATCAAAATCATTTATTGATGAGGATAAGGTTGCTTTTAAAAATAAAGCTAGACCACAACATATACATGTTTTTTTAAGAACTATGGATAGAAACTGAAGAAAACTTCCTTTGAAGTACTAAAATTTATGAAGGGCCAAAAGGGCTTGGAGTTTAGTGCAATTTTACATATTCCGCAGCTAACAAAACAGATGATGATATTGTAGGACCATCTATACTGTTACTATTGTTCAATAGAAAGATTTCCTTCTTTCACTGCCTTACCTAAGACAAAGATCTTTAATAAACTTGTGTGATTACTGTAAACACACTTCTCATCAGCCTCATTTGTAATAGTTCAGAGATTTCAAAATGTTGAGTACGTTGCTGCTTATTGAGGAGCTGAACCGCCTTCCTGAGGCATTTTGGAATATATAAATTGGGATTGCCTTGCCTGTGTATTTCACAAAAAGGATTCTCTAATGGCAACTCCTGATTAAAAAACTGATTTTTATAGTTATCCCAGGAAAGACTTCAACCAGGAAAATTCAGATTCAGAAATCGAAGAATGTGTTCAATTCCCAATATTTATGTAAGTCAGGGTTTAAGGTGTTCTCTACAGTATTATGACCAGAAAACTTTAAAAGTGAAATTACTTATAAAATACCTTTAGATGAGATCAAATGTAACTTGGCTTGTATAAAGGCTCTGCTTAGCTTGTGGAAATTATAAAAAAAAAAAAAATAACTGTTCTGCTTTAATTTCAAGAAATATGAAATGCACATTCTACTTTTTTGGGGGGAGGGGTGGGGGAGGCTGGCCAGTACAGAGATTCAAACCCTTGACCTTTGTGTTATCAACACTGTGCTCCAACATTCTA
>NW_007734646.1:60101-61346 GCF_000696425.1 Galeopterus variegatus | reverse complement strand
GCCAGTACAGAGATTCAAACCCTTGACCTTTGTGTTATCAACACTGTGCTCCAACATTCTACTTTTAATTTCAAAGATATTTGGTGCATGTTCTGTCAAGGGAGAGATTGTCTTGAGAATATTTTGTATAAAAGTAATTAAGAACATAGTTTAGCAACTGTTCAAATACTTTAAATTAAAGGATGCCTTTACCATAATAATAGCAACTTCCATGGTGCTTTCTCTTTGTAGGTATTGACTTGCAGGATACTAGAAGAACCTTAAAAAGTAGGAACTCTTACTATTATTTTTCAGGTGAAGAAACAGATACTCTGAGAGATTCAACTTGATCAACTCCTACAACCAGTATTCTGTAGAGCTAAGATTTGAACCTCATTAAATATGGCTCTTGAGTATTCACTGCTAACCACTAGGCTATAAAACACAACAAAACAATAAATTCTAGCAAGTGTGTCTTTTTCAAAAAACCAAGGAACAGATGTTTCTAGAACCTGCTTTAGTTCCAACAGTACTAATGCATGAGAACTATTCAGGAAAAGTATTTTTTATATAGTTTCTTTTAAAGCTTCATAATTGTTCCCTGAAATAATTAACATCACACAATTGCTACCACTGTCAATAACACAATGGCTGCTTCCAGGAGAAACTTTTAGATTCTGTCATAAAGGGTTGTGTATAAGCATTTTAGGAAGGATATGATCACCATTTCTAAGTATCATTTCCAAGAAATTAACTACCCTGACAATAAGTTTTCGAGAGCTTATGAATGTGATCTTACGAGAAGGAAAACTAGTGTAGTTACATTTGGATCAAACCTTGCACCAATAAGTATAAAAACAAAAAATAGAAATTTAGCTTTTGTTATAGATAGATTTATCAAAACAAATCACTTAGGCTTCTATAATGTGCCCCTTCACATCTGAGGGTCTTTATTAATTTTGCTAGCAATGAAGATTAATGATATGAAAGTCAATGATGAGCTATAAAGATCTGAGTTTTAAAGAAACTCATATTTATCATGCATGAATTTCATGTTAGGCATTGTAGAGAGCACCTTTAGAAATATCTCATGTAATCCTTATTAAAATCATTTGATGTAGTAGTACTGTTTTTCCAATTTACAATATAAGAAAACTGCGATAAGTAGGAAACCTTGTTAAAGGTCAGATTGCTATGAAGTAGCTAAAATTGTATTAAAATTCAGGTTTGATTGATTTCAGAGACTATTCTCTTAACCTTACTTAA
>NW_007734646.1:47370-59189 GCF_000696425.1 Galeopterus variegatus | reverse complement strand
CGGAATGATGAATAATGAACTTCAATAAAACTATTGCAATAAAATATTTTTTTCTTGGATGGTGGATGGTTTTCATGAGAATATAACCAATTATTATTTTTATCAATAATTTATCACTGATGATACAGGTGATCACGAGATACTATGAACACCAATCAATGAAGACCAGTTTATTGTTAAGACTGGCAGCTAATAATCCTTGTTCTGGAAATATAACAGAATATCTGAAAGAGCCAGAAAATGTATCATAATTTAACAAAACTCTAATTGGCTAAACATAGAATAACATTTAGAAAAATTTCAGGAAATAACATACGGTCTAAATACACCAGGTTTCTAAGAAACAACTAAAAACCAGGAAATGAAATTTCCTTCTAAGTTTGTTCTATCAAATATCCTAGTATTCAGTTCTATAGACTGTTACATGTGAGTCATCTGCCCCCAAAATAATGAAAGAAATTTATTTTTTTAGCTTTTTAAAATTTGCTTATTTATTAATATTATTATTTTTTTTATATTCCAAGATGTTGTTGCAGAGCAGTTGAGGGAGGAAGAAGCAAAGAGGGAGGGATAAAGGGTGGGAAGAGGAGCCTAGGCAGTGGGGGTGTGGTTGATGCCCGTGGCACCCCCTTCATTCCAGCAGGGGAGACCAGAGGGCTTCTAGAGGTGGCTAGGTCATTGCTGGGCTGGATGCAGATGTTGGGGGGGGCAAGGCTGAGGCCGTTGGCTCCCTACTGCCGTGGCTCAGGAGCCCAGGGTACATTTTGCAGTGGCCTGGTCGACATTGCTGGGCTGCATATAGTCATCCAGGTAGCATGGCTGAGGCCCACAGCTTTCTTCCCTCCCTGACTTGGGAGCCCAGGGGCCTTCTGGTCCATCCAGTTTTTATAGGTGTCCTTTGGTGGTGTTAGATCTTTACTGGTTAATATCAAACTTTGTGTCTGATCTATGGGTATTTTTATTTTCTTTCAGTTCTGTGTTGGATTATTCACTGTTACCACCACTTAAACTCTGCACTAGAACTAATTTGTTGCCTTTGGTTACTTCTAAAATGGGGAAATTTCCTAAGGAATCAGCACTTGAGCCCTGTGGTTGATCTAAATTGCTGCTTTGCTGCTGATTCCCTGGGGAAAGCTTTTTGTGCAGCTCAGGTTTTAATTGTTGACCTTGTATGTACTTCTGGGTCTTGTGAAGTCCAATAAACTTGGGTTGTGTGGAAACTCTGGTCTGGGCCTGAGTCTTTTAAGCAAACTGCTCCCCCTGCAGTTCTATATTCCTGACCAGTCTACACAGAGTGGGCCTGTACTGTTTGGGGCGAAGATCATGCTGTGCCCCAGTGTTCCCCCAGTGGGTACTTCTTCCCCACCACCCACACTCCAAACACTTACCATGGGATGGGCCGTGCACTACTGGTCCCTTGTGATGAATCACTGGCCTCTGAGTGGCTCCTTTTTTTAGTGATCTGTGGCTCCTGGCTTCTAAGTGGGTCCACAGGAATCCTGTTAGTCATCTTGCTGTCCTGGGGACCACCAAGGCCCTCTTCTCCCCTGCTGCCTCTAAGCAACTTCATCTGAAGGGCACAGCTGTGGCTTTTGCCAGCTCTTGCTCCATGTGCTCACCAGCTCCAGCCTTGAAGCAGCCAGGGCTCAAAATGGTGGAAGGATCCTTTCTTTCTCTCATCATGGTTTCTCCCGCCTTCATGCAGTCTGTAGGTCTCTCCTCATCTTCTCCTGAGCTCTAGTGGCCCCAGCTTGGCTGTCATTGCTTTTTTAATAGCTGTAAATTGGTTGATTTGTGGGAGAGAGTGACACCGGGGACTGTCTATCATACCATCTTGACTGTAAGCCTCCAAGGAAAGAGATTTAATCCTTTCTATTCTACTGGGTTCTACTAGGGTTTTCTAAAAAAACAACATTTGCTTAAACAACTCTAACTCATGTGAACAAATTGCAGTCTCTAAAGTGATGAGAATGAGCTTATTCTAATGCCAGGAAGTTACTGATAGTGTTTCCTCAAAATGCCTTGAAGTGCTCCAAATTCCATCTCACAGTCATCTCTGATTGTCATAGTCATGCCCCAGTTATTTGTAGCACACGGATTGCCAGATACTATCATTTCTGCCAGTAGTTCGCATTTACCTGAGTAAGAAATTTGTAGACAGCAACCTTAGCAAGGTTGTCATGACTATACTCTGTTACCCTCAAGCAAACTAAAAAAAAAAGTGCAGAGTAATAAGTATGCCCTAAAGCAAATTATTATAAAAGACTGGCCAAAGAACTTTGCCAGGATTCTCATCAATCCTAAATACTAGCAGTCAGTACAGGGACAATGGTTAATGGCTGATGTCTCAATATTTGCCCTGGTTGTCTCCACTGAGACATTTAAGGGTTTCTACAGGACAAAGGAAGAAGTGAAATTCTCCATGCAGAAGGAGTAAAGTGCCACTGCCACCTTAATTAGCTTTGCTGTTGTTCCTCCTAGTTAAATGACAAAAGCAGAATCAATATAAGCATATGTTAGCACTGGTAGCCACTTTCTCTCCTCTTCCTCACCTCTTCTTCCGCTTTCTCCTTCACTTCTGCTTTTTCCTTCTTTTTTTTTTTTTACTGCCATTATTATTATCAGTAGCTTTGCTTAATTATACCTCCTGAGAAAATGAGAACTAGTCACAAAAGAATAATCTTCTCTGGCCTCTATACCTGCTATAGAGGAAACACTTGCTATTTTCCCACGCATTTGGTGTCATACGAAGAAATCATTGCAAAAAAAACTTCTTTCCACACAACTTCAAACTCAGTGGCCTGCTGGAAGGGTACACACTCCACACTATGAAAGCTCAGACATACCAGCCTTCCTAAAGGAGTAACTTTCATAGCACTTAGAAACCCTTATAACAATTTGACATTTCTGTGACATCCAAGTATGAGATCATTTTTCTAGTAATTCATTTTTATTATATCTTACAAAAATGTTAGTCCCTGAGGTTGAGGGGGAAAGAAAAAGTATCTTTACTACAGATGGTTTGAGAAGCTCTGAATTAGAGCCTCAAAACCAAGTACTGACCTGTAAAGTTGGGTCCTTCACAGCTACTAATCCCAGTACATCCCGTGGGAGGGTGAGAATAGTTGAGAAAATACTGCTTTTAATATTTCTCAATTGGCAGGGAAATTCTGAAGTTAAAATTATTTCTCTTGTCAAACTTGTCTTTCTGCATAATTTTTTATGAGAATGTGTACTAAAGGGCAGAATAAACTTGCCTTCTTAGAACAGATGAAAATTAAATAGATGGTTAATTTTTTTTAGTTTAGTGAATTCAAGTGAACCAGCCTGAAGTGGATAGGAAATGGATTACAAGAGATAGGTAACATTAATGTACAAAGGTAGAGGTGACGCACATTATTTCAAGTCAGTTCTTGAAATTTACAAAGGTTACCTGTTTTCAACTATTCTTACTAAAAATACCTCCTTCAGAACAGGTAAAAGTGACCATAGTGAAAGGAGGAGATGCCAGACAAGGGGTATTGACTGAATGTAAGCATTCTCAGGTCAGAGTTGTATAGGATTTTGCTCAAGGTTTATTGCAAGATTTTCAAAGCAAATAGTAGGTATCATATAATTACTAATCAACAGCAGAATGACTCTCAGATAATAAAAATAATTATTTTAAGTTTATCTTAGAAGTCATCATAGTATTGGATACTTTATCATTTGGAATCATATGTCATATACCTTTAATTTGGTTTTAATAAGATCCACTGTAAATAAAAAAACATAAAAAGTTATATGAAGATATCTTGAAAAGTTAATGAAAACATGGAATTAAAAGATGATACGAATCTTTCCATGAACTTTTTGAAGTACCCTCCTTTGTGTGTGTATCTATTTATACGTAATATATATACACACCCCAGTGGGAGACACTTGCTGCAGAATCTGACATCTGACTTCTGGATGGAGTACAGCACAGCACAGAGACAATGGAGTGCAATCAAAAGACAGCTGCCATCGTGTGTGCCAAAAGCTTTGTTTCAATACTCTTTTCTTCTTTTTTCCCCCCATATTAGAGAAGATAATTTTTTTCTTAACTTACAAGCCCTTTCCCTAAAGAAAATAATTTAAATCAATAGGTGTTTAATTTCTCATGGGAAATGCTTTTAAAACTACAAGGTCATCTCAGAGGATTAGGTCACTCAAATATAAAAGAATATAAAGTCCTGGAATGAAAGTGGAAAAAGCCCTATGAAATAGAACCATTTGCTAGGTTCCCTGATTCTAAATCAGAGGATGGAATGCATCCTCAGAATTGAGACTACAAGCAAATTCTTAAAAGCAAACTCCTGCACATAACAAAGAACAATTTTAAAAGAACATTCAGTCTTGACAAGTGTGGCTCATTTTCACTTGCTGTAGATGGATGCCTTATAGGTTACAAATGATTTTACTCCTCAGAGAATTTTCAAAATACATATGGACTCCATTATGCTATGATCCTCCTCCCTATTCCATTAAAATAAAAGAAGGAAAAAGAATAACTAAAAGCTGAACAGGAGTACACTGAAAGGTATAATTAGTTTTGAACACTTTTGTTAAAGACTATCAAAACTAGTTGGTCAGCCCCAAAAGGTAGGTAACTATTCAATTGCTTGATTTTGTTTCCCTCAGCAAGGCATCTTTGCATGCATGCCATTAATATTCAAGGACAGGCACATTAGTAAGCAATCCCAAGTCTCAATTTGCAAATCTCGGTCTCTGTTAGAGGACACAGTACAGTTTATAAGACCTATTTAGTGCTGGGTCACTAAATCTTTTAAAATAAGTGTGAATACATACTCACATTTGTGTGTGTATAAAAATTAATTTTCAAGAAAAAATTTAAAAATCATATCATTTGAGTATGAGTTTAACTTAAAGCATCATTATGTTATTTTAAAAGCTCAAATTTATTCTGTGTTAATAAGTAAATCTTAAGTCAGAAATGAATTTCTTGTTCTTGTTTTAAACCTTGTTTCTGTTAAACTTTACACCTTCATAATCCCTTCTTTTTAATTCTGCTTGTTTTGCCAGGAATTTAGGAGCTTAGGACAGACAGCAAACTAAATAGCCCGCAGAACTGGATAAAACTGAATAAAAATTTGAGCCTGTTTAAGAGCAGACAATACCACAACATAGGGAGATGATCCAATAGAATTTTCATAAGGATAAATAATTTACCATCTTTAAAAATTAGTTTGATTCATTACTTAATTCTAATGTAAATAAAAATCTTACTTTGTTTTAGCAAAAGACACTAAATTGCTGTTAACAAATTCTGATTATTCAAGAGCTTTAGATCCTCTGTCTTTGATTACACCATGCAAGCTTCCTTTTGTCATAGAATCTGGTACTACACAGCCTTTCTTGGTTTTCCTTCAGGTCCACTTTAGAACAGAAAGAAGGACACAACAGTTGAAGGGAAGTAAGTAGTTGGAAAATGAGAATATTCTTGGAGATTAAAAGCAGTTTGACATAGGCTTCGTTGATTGTACCTCAACACTGAAAAATGTTAAAGTGCTGCTCTACCATTAGGAAAGGTTGAGAGCAGAATCAAGGAATAGACCAGTTACTCTAGAATCCAACCTCGTGATGGGATGGGGTGAGATCCGTGCTGAGGATCAGAGGGTTCATAGCATAAGAGAAGAGAACAGAGACCTAGTGATGGAGAAGAAAGAATTATGCAGGTTAGATTCATAGCATAATTCATCCAATTAATGCAATGGGAGTAGTTAAAACCACATTTCTACAGTCTTGACATGCCTTCAAGGTTTCTAAGTGATTTAAACATTAGATCATTCTAGGTGAAAAACATTAAATTTTTTGTCAAACCTGCTGTGGTTTCTTTTAGTATGTAGACATGGTCAGTTTTCTGCAAGCTCATGTAAAAAATCTATCTTGCTTAAAACAGGAAAAAAATGAACAAAAGAGGAATTAAAAACACATCAACCTGATCAATGATACTCAAAAACTACAACAAAAGTTCCTATCAAATTTATTTACAAGTAAAGATTTATTTACGTTATGTTTAAAACTAGAATAGCCATCATGATTCTCAGCCAAATATGTTGGTCTTTTTTTTTTCTTAACCTCTTCTCACAGCTATTGTCAAAAGTGGCTGTAATCTCATGCAGATGAGATATTGATCTATTGCCGATGTTCACTGAGCAGCCAAAGGGGAATCACATTACCAGCTACAAACTCCATCAATCATGGTCTCCTTAATAACCACACTTAAACGATCTCTTTTGGCATTAACTTATATTGCACCCATGGCTGGTATCCAGACTTCAGAAAGAAAAAGCTTCATTTTGAAGGGTAGGTTTGAGGCTACTATAAATTATTTAAATAAAAAGTCTCAGGCTTTCCCTAGAACAATAGGGCTTATTAAATTAGTTAATTTAATCCAATCAACTCATTTTAGATCTATGGAAATAGAGCAAAAAATATGTGGATTTGTTTATAAGTATAGCATTATGTCCTTAGCACCCAAATTAAATACTTATAAGTAAAGCATAAAAGTGTGTGTGTATGGGACGTAAGGACATACATTTGGATTGCACTCTGCTTATTAAATGTATTTCCTTTTGTCTCCCTTCCTCCTTTTCCCTACACATATGTATTTGAAAAATTGATACAGAGTAAAATCAGGAAAAAGAGGAGGCAGAAGAAAGATAGGGGTGTAATAAAGCAATAATGATAGCTAAAGAATAATCTATCATTATTACTTCTAGGGGAACTAATGAGCTGCTGTTTCAAAGCACATGCTTCTGTCCTATTATCAACTCAGCTGTTTTACTTCACTATTGGCAGCCAGGGCAGAATAGGAAATCAGACAGAGGATGCAGCCAAGCGTAAAAAGGCACCTCGTTTTGACTACACTTTTTCTCTGGCTCTGTTATAGCCTAAGAATGCAACCAGTCTGGAAATAAACCCAGGAGGAACAACTATTCCTCCTGTCCCATCCCTCCCATACCCCCCCCCCCAAATTTTTACCGAATTTACTTCCTCCTGGAATACTTAATAGGGTTCACATTCCTGTTCTCAAATTTCAATAGACAATAAAACTTTTTTGCATAGTTGATTACAATGGTGTCCCTCTGTGCTGATTCAGCAGGGGTTAGTGAGGCGAGGCCTAGGATAGGGCATTTATAACAAGTTCCAGGCAGTGGGTGGGGCTGATTTATAGAAAATTGTACGTGCAGTTTGGGTTAAGAATGGGAATATTGCATTTTAGATGTTAATGTGGCTTGATTTTCATCCAGAAGCTGTTAAATCTTGATTGTGTCAGCAGCAAAAGGGAAGGGAATGTTGATTTTATTGTCTCCATGTAAAATCTTATGAGATAAAAATTGCAACTCATTAAAAACGAAGACTAGAACCAATTAAAAACTATGAACCAATGAATAAAAAATTGAACAAATTGCTGATTCTACCCTAAGCCATAACCCCTTTTTATGTACGTGGGTGCAATGGCGGATGGTGGTGTGTGATCGGGCCGAGCTAAATGATGAACAAAGTAGAATTTTGTTCCTCAAACGACCCCTTTCGAAACACACACAACAAAATATTTAAATAGTTTTAAAACAAACATACAAGAATATCAAATATGAATTAAAACTGAGTATTCCAAATTGTGTTCAACAGAATACCAATCCACAAAAATCCAATGATGTAAAGTTCTGGTGTTTAAATCAATGTGAGAACACTGCATTCTACACCCCTCTGCACATTAGTATGTTGGAAGCCAAGAAACATTTATTTAACACATATTTTCTAACCTTATTTATCCTATATTAAATATCAAAGAAAATATTTCTCTGGGAAAAAAAAACAAGTCATGTTATTCTAACTTACTGATGTTTACTCACTTTGAAACTTGGGTTAAGATGTTTCTTTAGGAGAAAAAAGGCAGACATATTTCCATATTTATAACAGTGTTACATTAAAATTTACAAATTAGAACATGTGCTGATGAATTTATGTAAATGTATATATCACATATCAATATCATTTATATGAGAGAAAAATAGGCTATTTCTAAATTGTTACTAATCATCTCATTAATATACAAAGAAAAGGCTAATACTAAGTGTTTAAAAATACTAAATAAATTAAACTGTAAAGAAGATTTAAGGACATGTGTTTTTTTTTTCTCTTGCATTTGCTGGCTACATAATTTATTATAGAAAATCAAGAGAGAAGAATATAACGAAGTATTTCTAAATATTTGCTGTATCCAGGCTTTTCCTTTATGCAACAACCTCATCACTGCTACAATGTGTTCTAGCATGTTTGGCCACACATGTTCCTTGTGGAGATAATAATGTATGATTTAATGTGATTTTACTCTAGTTGGCAATACATGTTCTTCATTGTATGTGGTGTACGTGTGTGTGTGTGTGTGAGAGAGAGAGAGAGAGAGAGAGAGAGAGAGAGAGTGTATGTTAACTCTTTTTTATATAATGTTGAAAGCCAGCATCATGTGTAAAATCAAAGTATCTTAATGTTGGATTCTATTTGCCAACACCTTCCTACATCAAAAGTCCCTCCTGCCTTCACTGCTGTGTTTGGATTGATCTGATCCTTCAAAGGCTTTATCAATTCAACTTGACTCCATGAAGCTTTCCTCAAGAACGCTACATTGATCCCTAACCTCCCTCTAATTTTATTAGTCACTTTGGTACTTGATTACTGAAAGCATTATTTTTGTTTAACAGTTTTCTTAACACACTATAATGATTGCCATTTAAAGATATATTGAATACTTTCCTTAACATACTTAATATTCACATTCTTATATAACGCATATTTGATATATGGCCACCTTTTTTACTACTTATAATTCAGCACTTGAAATGAGGCTACTTCAAACAGTTCATGGAAAAATGCAATTAAAAGATAATTCGAATATTTTCATGAACTTTTTGAAAACCCCTCATACAAGTATTTGGTGAGTACATATAAAATTGAAATATGTACAGTACAATAGATTTCACAGGCTAATGCTTGGTATAGCCTGGTGTTTAAGAGCATGCATGCTGAAATCAGACTTCTGGGTTCCATAAGCTGTATGATATTAGGCTAGTTATTTACCTGTATTTTAGTTTTCTCATCTGGAAAGTCAGATGATAATTGTGTGGAGAAGAAAATATAAACTAGTACAGGAAAAACACTTAGACAAATAACTATCATATATTATGGACTGAATAAATGTTAGCAATTGTGGGTTAGATTTCCTGGGAAACAGATTCTACAGGAGAAGTTGGGCTGAGATGCAATTTCAACTGTATCCCACGCTGACTCCTCAGGAAACTCTGAAGCTGGGATGGCCTTTCGGAACTGTCTTGCATTGCAACTTGGGGACTGTGCCTTTATGCTCTCGCAATGATCAATTTACTAGACTCAAGCTGCTGTGGGAAGGGGATATGCCCTTGTAGAAGGCAGCTCTCTTTTGCTCAGGACAGAGTGCTGCAGAGTAGTTATCCAGCAGAACTCCCAGGAACTGGATAAATAAGTCCTTCAGTCCCGAAGAAGAATCTCGTGGGAGCAAGTGGTAGGAAGTGGTTGTATTGCACCATTCATTTTACCTATTGTGTCTTTGCTGCTGTTCAAATCAAAATTAATCATACTGTGATCTGTTTTCTTTTACTAAATCTCAATCCTATAAAGGGTTTGGAGGCAACTGTGAACAGTAAGAAAAAAAAAAAAGAGTTTCAATTTTCCTTTTCTGTTTTTATACCCCTTCCATTTGGTCCTGATTTGCTTTGTTTGATTCTTCTACAAATGTTATGAGTGTGTAAGAAATCAGACATATTTTATTCTGGACTATGATTTCAGCATATTTTCTCAACAGGACCCTTTTGTTTTAGGTATCATTTAGAATCACTTTCTTTCCAGTAATCATAAAAATTATAGTTTTGGGAGCTATTTCTGAGGAAATTGTATTTTTCATATGGAGAGATGGCCATAAATTATGTGGGACTAAAGTTAACATTGTCACTACAAAGTGACTTTTTGTAGTCTGAACTTATTCAGTAGGCTTATTAATAAAAATTTAGCAATTAATTATTACAATTAGATAATTTAAAATGCTTTATTTAAAAGTACTATACAATTATATAACTATTTTCTCTTTTAAAAATATAAGAGGAAACATCCTATAAAATATTTGAAAGGATAGGTAACTAAAAGTTAAATTAAGATTTTATTGGCTTTATTCAAGATTGTTTAGCATAGCTCATGACACTTAGTATTCCGATTGATAGCTGCTGTTTAAATCAGGAGCTATAATAGATGAAGAATGTATCTGTGGTATTTAGAACTACAACTTTTCTTTGTTTCTGCTTTTTAATTTTTTTTTTTCCTGAGCCTCGTTCTCCTTTAAACAATATTATTTACACCACTTGCACACATCTATACACATACATGTAAACTGCACACAAACTTAGAAAAGAATGACTGTCATTTAGATAAAGATGAAGTGAGGGTCAAAACTTCATTTATTTAATTCTATTTAATATTTCAAAATCTTTTTATTGTTTTAATTACGTCAGTGAGTAGTTCAGTCTAGCCCTGTTTCTTTTGTACATATAAAAATAACAATATCCATGACAAATACAGTAAAGATTGAAGCCATTTTCTGAATACTCCAGTTTTCTCCACTCCCCCTAATCCCTTCCAAAAATATTAGGCTGAAAAGTTAGGCTTACATAATTGAGTATCACTTACTTGGAGGAGTGAATTTACTTACGGAATGGCTTTTAAAGAAACAAAGACCCCAGATAAAATCTCAACTATCACCTCCCAGCTTTGGACACTGAAAAAAATTAATTCACAGCTTTGGACACTGAAAAAAACCTGATTTGGCACTTGTTTCTTCATCTGTAAAGTGGGGACAATATCCAGCTTAGCAGTCTCACAGGGTTTATAAGATGCTTAAATAAAATGATGTTTGTGAAGGACGTGGCACATATGCTATAGAAATTTAAGAGTAAATGGCAGAGGATTGGTGGCTTCCATTTTATGAATGTTGACACAGAACATTAAAACAACTTGAGCCCATAAAGCTTGTGTTCTATCTCTGTGGAAATGTTATTGACACTCAGCTATGTTGTGTAAACATGTTTTATTCTTAGAGTTCTTCTACAGGAACAAGGAATGGATGGATGAAAATTTTGAGTGACAGAAATTGAACTCTTACTTTATGTTTATATTTCTCATTTAAATGGATTATACAGGATGGAAATGCTATAGTGTAGCCACTGAAGTCCATGAGATTATAAATACAAATGTACACAAATGTTTGATGCACAGTCATGGACGTTACCCTCAAAAGTGTAATTATGTAAGTAAATTTAGTCATTTATTGTCACATGTTAAATAGATGAGCTACATAAAATTGTGTTGCTCAAATATAAATGCATGTTGTGGGAGAAGAGTATTCTATAGAATAAGAAATAATTTAATCCTGGTTTCTAGGTGAGCTCAGCATTTCATCTTTCATGAAACCATCAAATCTAAAAACCTCTTGTAAATCTAAACCAGTTTGAACCCTACACAATTGAATAACTCACTCTACTTTTTTTTTCTTTTAATTTGCATACCTTTAATTTTCTTTTAATTTGCATAATAGTCTCTTATTTCAGTGTGTTGATTTGGTATAATGAGGTCACTCAGTCATCATTATTTACATTTTATATTTCAAACATCTTCATGTCTTATAACAGAAATAGTCAAATGTTGTTTGAAATCACCTTTTTTCCTTTCCTTTGCTGGTGAACATTTTA
>NW_007734646.1:44475-47205 GCF_000696425.1 Galeopterus variegatus | reverse complement strand
CTTTTTTTTTCTTTTAATTTGCATACCTTTAATTTTCTTTTAATTTGCATAATAGTCTCTTTCTTATTTCAGTGTGTTGATTTGGTATAATGAGGTCACTCAGTCATCATTATTTACATTTTATATTTCAAACATCTTCATGTCTTATAAGAGAAATAGTCAAATGTTGTTTGAAATCACCTTTTTTCCTTTCCTTTGCTGGTGAACATTTTAAGTAACATTTTCTACAGCAGTTCTGTAGCAGGAAACTTAATAGAGATGCTGTTTCCATAACAACAAATAGGATTTGAGCAAAAACACAATGCTCAGTGGTTACTGTTCCTCACAGCAGGTAAAAGCAGTTATTCAAAATTACAAGCAGCATGACATTGAAAAAAATAAATTAAAGCAAGAGGTGCTAGGAGTTCTGTTCCATATTTAGTAAATGTTTAACTCATAAATGCTTTAGGGGCAGCTGTAGGATCCTACTCTATGCAGAATTTCCCCTCAAATAATGACCTGAAAGTGAAGACTAGGAATGGACATTCATTTTTCAGATATTAAGAGACTCGTCAGTCAGGGAGACACCAACAATGACAAGGTAGAATATTTGCTAAATTAGCGAGCTGATCATATTAGATAATTATTTATGTATAATTTCTAGTTTCTTATATTGAAAAATATTTACCCATGTCTGAAATTACCCTTTATTTAATTTTGTTACTTTAATTTAATTTATTTAAAACTAAATATGTATCTATTAAATTTAAGAATTTCCTGAAGAAGTTCTAAGGTACCATAGATTAAGGTAAGAAATATAATCTGACCTGACAAATTACAGGGTTTTCATAGATTACTTCAGTAACCTCTTCTTATTCCATGATTCTATATCCTGGTTCCTATGTGTTCTCATTTTTGAAATGTGTGTCTATTGAGTACTTGTAGATACATTTGCCTTGATAAAAAATAGGATTTTATTTTAAATTTAGAGGAGTATTAGAATAAAATATAATGATAAATTTACAGTATAGTAAAAATAATTGCAATATTATATTCACAGAAAGAACTTCACAAATATATATGAAAAAACTTTATGTGTAGTGAATTGAAGCAGCATCTCCCTTAAGAAATCCCTTTGCTGATCATTCCTGAGGGGTGGGGATTTAGCCTTATGACTAATTTCAAGAAATAAGATTTACTGTTACACAATATAAGGGTGCTTTAAAAAGTAAATGGAAAGATCAGTATTGTTGTTTACTTCTATTATTCCACAGACTTTTTGAAGTACCCTTGTACGAGCTTTGTCATTTACAAGACAGCTCCAACTTGCATTTCTTTCTCACTCTAAAGAATGTGCCTAACAAAGAAGCTAAAATCTTCCTCCCTATATGATCTATTCAGTAATTAAACATACTCTGTCCTCTGTCACTGTTCTGCTTAGTTATGGGAGCTTAAGGTAGCAACTGTCTGTATGTCAATTGCTATGTGTAATTTATAAGTGATTCATACACTGTTTAGTTTGACATCACCTCTGTCCTCATAATTTTCACAATATTTATTTTTTGGCTTCAATAATGAGACACAGGGACTTTTGTTGTTGGTTGTTTGTTTTTAGTAGCAATAGCTGCAGTTTATTCGGCTATTATGTATCAGACACTGTGGAGCGTTTTTATATATGTACATCATTTGAACTTCATGATCATCCTATCACTAAAGATAAAGCAAGTGGGGCACAGTGGTCAACCAACAAGTCCAAGGTCACCCAGGTAGGAATTGGCAGGCCTGGGGTTCAAGTCCAGGTTGTGTCTGTGACCTGAGCCTGACCTCTCCTCACAGGTGGCTGTCCAATGTTTGTATTAAGGTCTGAAGGATGGCATTTCCTCTCTCTTCCTTACTAAACTAATTTCCTTTAACATATGGATTGGGATTTTTTCATCTTTCTATCCCTCTCTGGAGTGGCCAGCACACCTTGCTTACAGAAAGTGCTCAATGACTTACTAGCAGTTGAAAACAGTGAGTGGTTAGGAAACGACGAGGCGTGGGATCAGAACCCAAGATGAACAAAGAAATGTCTCAGCTGTAAAAGCACTGTGGTTGGCATTATTTTAAGATGGTCCTTGTGTTTTTGTTCCCCTGGTATCCACACCTCTGTATAATTTCCTCCCCTTGAATGCAGGTAGAACCTGTGACTTACTTCTAACCAGTAGAATATGACAAAGGTGAAAGAAATTTGTAGCTGTAATTCAGTTCTCTAATATGTTGACTTGAGCTAATCAAAAGGGAGATTATCCAGGTTCAGCTAGCCTAATCAGATGAGTCCTTCAAGAGAGAAATCAGATCTTCTCTAGCAGTTGCAAAAGTATAAGGTACAAAACTGGATTAAATTGATTAATAGCTATAAAGCAATTTGCCAAAGGAAAAAAAAAAAAGGACAGAAAATACTATCTCACATTACCATCAAACCCTGCTATATTAAGTGTATTTTTTCTCCTCTCCTGTTTTTCTGTTTGCTATCATAATATGCTAGGCTTGTGGGCAGTCAAAATGTTTTTTAAAAGGAGTTAGGAGATAGCACTTCTAAAGTATTTTTTTTAATTTATTTATTATTTTAATGGTGACTGGCCATTATTGGGGTCCAAACCCTTGACCCTGCTGTTGTAACACCACACTTTGACCAACTGAGCTCATCAGGCCGCCCTAAAGTATTTAAGTAAATATTATGCAATATTATAGGGTGCATAATTATCAAAA
>NW_007734646.1:29025-44117 GCF_000696425.1 Galeopterus variegatus | reverse complement strand
TTTTTTTAATTTATTTATTATTTTAATGGTGACTGGCCATTATTGGGGTCCAAACCCTTGACCCTGCTGTTGTAACACCACACTTTGACCAACTGAGCTCATCAGGCCGCCCTAAAGTATTTAAGTAAATATTATGCAATATTATAGGGTGCATAATTATCAAAAATATGGCACCCAATTTGAAAATCCATCCATAATCAAGAAGACTCAGACCAAATTAATCATCATAAAGTGTATGGTATCTAAGGCTTTATTCTAGTCAAATACACTTTTGGGTAATTGAGACCTTTACTTTCATATCTCTAATCAGAAAGCATCTCTTATGTAGCCTGTAGCTTCATAACACTGAGAAATGATGTTAACAGCAATAATTTTTCATAAGCTAGAGTTTTGTAGCAATCAGCTTAGCAGAATTTGAAAATAAGGTTTAAATGAAAGACACAAATTAAAGGGGCGAATTTAATCACTGTTCATTTGAATACATGTGCTGAAATTTGTTTGCTAGATAATATATTTGTAATATCCATTTTTACCACTTTTCAAGTGTAGACAAGGTTTTCACTCACAGATGGGCTATTCACACAATGTTGTGAGAAAGTGAGGGGCACATTGCCAAAGCTCAAACAAGTTCACAAAATCAAAATAAATGTTGAAATACTTAAATTAGAGGCAAACCTATAACAAAAAAATTTGATGGACCAATTCTACCATTTTCTCATTGTGACAAGACACGCATTTTTCCCAAAATCAAGGAATGGTGTGGTGCCCAATGGCTAGGATCACTGATAAATGCTCTGTGCTTTGTTTATGAAGCAAACTGCTGTATATTCAAGCAATGTAACAGTGTGCATACCCTTAAAAACAAGCTCAGTATGGAGGTTTCATAATTGCACCCGAGCAGATAATTAGGCAATTAGAGCTATTAAAAGTTGACAAAGCACCAAGCCTGGATGAATTATATTCTTTATTTCTAGGGGAAGAAGCAAGGGAAAATAAGACCTCCAGTGAATCTGTTCAATAGCCTTCTGAGGAAGAAATTTGTGCCCAGAGGGCAAAAGGTGGGAGGTGTGTCTCCTGTACTGCCATCCCCAGTGTTCAAGAAAGGATCAAGAGAGGATTTGCTAGAAATGCAAAAATCTCATACCATTTGCACAGATTATATTGAACACATTAATAAGGTGAAATTAACTTTGCAAAATATGTAATTGGATAAAAACATGAGATGAAAATAAAACAATAGAACTAATGATTTAATTTTTGAAAAACAGCTGCTGCCTTGGCTCACATCAAACATGCATCTGAAGCAAGCTAAGAAGCATAGCAAGGAAAACAGGTTATTAAGATGATTGTATTTTAAATGTGTGGGAAACACAACAGATTAAATTGAATTTTGCAAGCAAATAATACAAACTAGGAAGAGAGGCAACCCTAGTAGCCTTTGGCTCCCTGATCCACTTGTGAAATTCACGATGATTGCATATGACTTAAAAATATCACAGTTTCTCAAATTGACAAATGTAATTGCTGAGACTGACAAAGGAGAATACTGGGAAGCTGCCTTGGATTCTGTTGGAAAGTACTTAGGAGTTGACAGACGGTGCATACATTCAGAGGTGGAGAAGGGTAAGCATAATGAGACTGGGGACCAAAAACAATTACAGTGTCTTAAACCTTGAATGCAGCTTAATTGTGGCTGTAGAGTGGGCAAAACAATTGAGCTTAATGTATTCATAATATTTGTCAGAAGTTGGAGAAACAAAGCCTGAAGGTGTAGAGTCTGAAAGCATAAGTCAAATGACTGCAGAACACTCCTCATTCAATCACTAGAAAATTCTGGCAATAAATATTTATTGTTGGGAAATGAATGAAATTGTGTCATTGATGATTTTGTGCATATGACATTAAAAAACATCAGCATGCATTAAACAAAAGGACATGTAAATCACCAACTATTAAATTCTATTTGAACATGGTTACAGAAGATAATGAAATTGAAATAATACTACTAAAGGTATGGGTGATGGGATAAAGAATAAACTTGGCTTGAATATAGACAGAGGTCACTTTTGAAGGACTGCAAAATAAATGTCAATAAAACTTATTAATTGATACTGAAGAGCTACCAAATGGGTATAGTAGTCTCTAAAACAATATTTTTAATATTTGAGCCAATATTGACAGTGAAGAAGTTGTAAACTGAGGAAGGTGAAATTATCTGACTTTGACACATTACATTTCATGTGCTGGTAATAGAATCTTTTACATTTAAGCTCCTTGAGAATGGAGAACACACCTAATCCATCTTTACATTATCACAAGTACAAAAGGCATGGTGTATATCAGGAATTCAATACACATAAAATAGTATATATAGAACAAAAGTAATTATGATTAAATAAATATAATTAATATAATAAAATTCATATAATATAGAATGATTTAAAAGAAGAAAGCAAAAATCTCCTTTAGTTTCATTTTTCCAGAGCAAACCTACTCAAACAATTTAATATACAGACTTTCCAGTCGCCTTTTTTTCCAGGATCATGTTTACAGACTTCTTTACAATTTATTGTATGTAGTTATATTAGGTCACCACATCTTTGCATGTCAACACAAACTTTTTTATATTATTTTTATTAACTGGCTTGTATTTAATTGTAGTATATCTCTATTGTTGGATATTTAAATTGTTTTTGTTTTTCAAATTTGGCTATAACAAACAGTAATACAACGAACATGATGTACAGTTTGATATACACATCTTTTATTCATTTGTCATATTTTAAGAAATTCTTTAAGATACATTCTTAAAAATGCGTTCCAACTCGTCATCCTTCTGTGACCTACATTATTTCTCAACCCGGCAGCCAGAGTAATTCATTAAAGAAAAGCCAGATCACATCAGTCCTCTGTCCAAATTCTCCATTGGTTCTTCATTTCACCCAGAGTAAAAGCCAGAATACTACTGTCATAGAATGTCTAGCACAATCTTGGGTGAAGCAGATGTTCTCCTCAGAGTCATTGCCTGAAGCACTTTCCTCTGTGATATTTACATGATTCACATCTTCATTTCTTTCATATCTTTTCTCAAATGCCACAAATTCTCCATTGGTTCTTCATTTCACCCAGAGTAAAAGCCAGAATACTACTGTCATAGAACGTCTAGCACAATCTTGGGTGAAGCAGATGTTCTCCTCAGAGTCATGGCCTGAAGCACTTTCCTCTGTGATATTTACATGATTCACATCTTCATTTCTTTCATATCTTTTCTCAAATGCCGTCTTATCTGAAAGACTCTACATGACTAGCAATGTTCTCCCTGCCCAGTTACATTTATTTTTGTGTGTTACGTCCTAGCAAGTTATATTTTTTATTTTTTCTAGCCTGTCTCTCAAAAGAATATTCACTCACATAAGACGTCTGTTTTGTTCACTGCCATATCCTTGTACACAAAACATGACCAAGTACATGAACAAAGAATGGACAAATGAATGGAATGGTAAGTTTAGATCAGCTTATCAAATGTACTGGTATCATGTAAGGAATTCATACAGGTAGAAATCTGCATACACTGAAGAGGTTTGGAGATTTCTTTTTAAAAACAAAATAGGTAATAACACATTCATTCATGTATTCATTCATTCAACAAATATTTATTGAATGCTTACCATGTGCTAAGCCATGTACTTGGCACCAGGCACACCAGAATGAACATGACTGGAACAGTTTTTGCCAGGACTTTCACTTTCACTTTCATGGGGGAAGAGTTCAGTTGTGGTTCTAAAAAGATCATCTGTGATAGCAGAGGATCACCTGGGGAGTTGAGGTGGGAAGAGGTAAGGGCCCCAGTCCAGAGCCTTTTGAAATAGGAGTCTATGTCAGGGTAACAGCAAGACGTACAGGGGAAAAGGAGTATCAGAAGAGCATTTCTCCTCTTTAACACCAGTTACCAACCAAATGTACTTATTGTGAATAAACTAGCTCATTATCTTGAACATGCCACTATGAAGGGTACAGGGAACAAATATTTATTCAGCTTCCTGGCAGTTTAATTCAAGGCTAGTTAGCAAAAATGTCAGCGGCTTGTGGATTCCCTAAACTCCAGCTGTAAGTAGATTAAAACAACAGACTCAAACTCTACTGGGTTTATATATCATTGACTGAGGAAAAGAAACTGGTCATTTCTGAGAAGCCCTGGGCAGATAGGGGAGATAATGGTGCTCACTATGGGGATGTCTTGCTTAAAGGCCCTGTTGACTGAATTTTGGGACAATGATAACCACATGTTTAGATTACCCATCCCAATAGTCAGCCTTCATGCCTGGATGGATTTCTTAGTCTCCCTATTGGCCTTTCCTGTGTACCCTGATGTTGCTATATACACCTTATAATTATCACACACAACCCTCTGTATTCTCATTCTTCTGGTTTTAATAAAGTGAGATTCTGTACTAAATATTCCTGTGCTGTAGCCCATCTAGTTATTCCTTCTCATGTTGGAGGATCTGAATGGGCTTTTGAGCCAGATGTATTTAGATATTAGAAGACAACATGTGTGGGAGACTCAGTCTTTTACTTCTCTTTGTTCATATTGGACCAGTATGAAGATAGGGAGGTAATGTTTGCATCAACACTGGATACGTGGGTCTGTTCTAATATCCAAATTAACCTTCAGTTGAGATATTTTAAGATTTAGACCCAGGACCTAGGAAGGGCTAGTAAGAACAGTTGGTTCTCTTATTAAACCTATTCTTCAATATCAACTTTATCAATAAAATCGAGGTTAATTTTTTTTAAATTTCTCTGCCTAATTCCTCTATTTACAGACGGCAAAGAACTCATGAAAAATTAAATTAAGAACCTGTTTGCTGACGGCCTCAAACCTTAACACTAGCGATTCTGATACACAGAATTCCCTAGTCCTAGTGAACTGAGTTTGGAGTTATATAGTAAAGGCTGGTGTCTTCAATTGGCATATATCTTATGTCCATACCAGTTCACGTTATTTTTATGGTCACATAGACAACCCCCTCTTCTCTTCTTCACCACTGTCATTTTTATGCTCTCCCTGATGCTCTCTTCCATACATCCTTCACATAAGATAGAGGGTGGTGTTTTTTAATAAGACGGTGCTGGCTTACAATTTAAATGTCTACAAGGAAGTAGTGGCAGAGCTCGTAAGGAGGACAAGTTTACTCAGGTTTTATAAATGAGACTTTGAAACAAATTTATCAAAGTCCTAAGGACAATGGAAGTCCTGATTATATTTAAGTTGTATAATTGTTTTTGAGATGATTAAACAAATAAAAGACATGAGACCTCCCTTTTGGCCTCCATGGGGAAAGTAAGAGAACAAAGAAGAGAAAAATATTAATAGGGTCCTCATCTGTGCAAGGCACTGTGTTTAGCACTTTATATAACTTAAATCATATAATCTATACCATATATGCTAGGGAGTTTATTCTATTCATTTATTTATTTCCTGCCTTATTCCAGGTGGGATTTTAAAGTGGCTTATATTAATGCAGGCTATAATGCAGGAGTAAAAGAAAAAATGAAAGAAAGAGGTAAAGATACAATAAATGGTTTAAATAGAGTAATATTTGGGGGTAGGCCCATGCATAATAATGTATAAATAAGAGTTCAGAGTATTGCATAGTTAAACTGAAATTTTGCTTTGAGCTGTTTAGCAGCCAAATCAAAGAGTCAGATAAGTTTATTTACAAAATTGTTTCTATTAAAAAAAAAAGAAAAAGAAAAAGAAAGAAAGAAAGAAAAAGAAAAGTTAAAAAGGAAAAGGAACATCACACCTTTTCCTGGCACTGAAAACAGAAAAAGAAAAAAAAAAATCCCATGGATTTTGTTAAGATGAGAAAGTATCTTTTTTTTTTAATTCTTAGTGGATGATGAAAGGAAATGAAAGTTACATATTGCATGAATTTGTGAAGAAAACAAAGTTTGAAATTAAGCGTTTATAGCATTTTCACTGATTTTAAAATATACACAATTTCTACTATGCCACATATTTTGACAAATTCACTGATCAGGCAGGAAGTAAAACTAAATAAATAAGTGTGTTTCACACTAAGTATTGGTCTTCAAGTCACTTCCTGACCCAATGGCATCAACAAGTGATCCCATACTGTCTGCATATCTATTGAACTCTGGTCCCTGGAGATGTATATTCTGCATCAATCTGGTATTAACAGGTAATTAAGGGAGTCTTGTTCCAAAAAGAGGATAATGAAGGAATTGTTAAAACCTGCTGATGAGGAAAAAATTTAAAGATATAAATACTTAAAGCCCCACAGCTTAGCAATGACGAATTGGAGCAATGACATCTCTGGAAATATTAGAAAGTGGTAATAAAACAAAAAGGTGAAAAAGATCATTTCTCATATCTGAATATGACACATTTGAAGAACGTATGCACCGAATGACCAAAAATAAAAAAAAAGAAGAAGAATTTGTTACTTTTTTATTTTTAAAATACTCAAAAAGTAGATATTTTACATGAGGAAAAGAGTTTGTTGTGCATAATGTGAAGAATGGTAAATTTTGACTTTGGCAGGTGCAGACTTCAAACCAAGGAAACAGAACGCCTGTGTTTGAATGTTTTAATTAGGTGCTATTTTTTTCAGGAAAATGGGAAAAAAATGTGTCCTTTGAGACAAAAAATAATTTACATACAACTGCATGTTACAATGTATTAATACTGTTATTATTTTGAGAAAGTAATGGTTACAATATGTCTAAAGCTTGTTCTCTTCTCTGAAACCAATTGTTTTCACAATACCAAGGTCGTTCATGTCCCTTTCTCTCATCTGTGGCTTCCTCACAATTCACTAGGCACCCCAAGGAAAGGAAGAAGAAAGGAGAGTAGGATCAAGAGTAATATTCAATCTTTTCCTCCAATTTTCTCTTTGACCTTAAAAATAATCTCAATACTCTTTTAGCTCCAATTATTATTTCTTTGGAAAGGGGAAATGTTTAGGTAAAACGCAGAAATATAAAATATGTGGTCACAATGAAATGATGAACAAAATGGTGATAGGAAGACAAGAAATTCCAATTGCTGCAGAAGAAAATGCTTGACTTTCTGTAAAGTCGCAAAAAGAAAACTCTCAATTACATTAAAAATCCTCATCTTTATAATGGGGAAAGTTTTATCCTTTTATTAAACAAACACAAGCAACATATTTTACCTGCTTTCCCAGTAATGGTTCTGGCTTCCTGATGATTAGAGCTTTAAGTGTCAGGTTGTGGTTTTATGTTGTAAAATTACTGTAATTCTAGTTTCTTTTATTTTCAAAACACTGTGAATTATAAAGTTTCTATTGAATAATTATTAACTAAAACATTTAAAATATATAGGCCAAGAAAAAGAGGAAATATCCATTTTCTTTACTTCCTTATGGTTTATAAAATGGGGTCTAGATGACCTTTATTTTTAGTAATACCAAATATAAATAATTTATATGTTATTGACATTTTACAGGTTATGATTTAGCTTTTTTTTATTTTGTTGGTATATAAGCATTACCCTAGAAGACAGTTTATATTGCCAATAATTAATGCAAAATACAACTGAAGTTTAAGTTTTCTCTTGAGAGTAATTGATGAGCTTACAGTAATTAGTTCAAAAAATTTTTAAAGTTTCATTTTTGCTTCAGGTATTCTAAATAATTGCTAAAAAATATATTTCATACTCTCCTCTATTTTCCCAGGTTAACATTCTTTTTCATGTAATTTGTATTGGCTGCCTCAGTATCTCAGTATTATTTTATTTTTAAAGTGTCTGTTATATATTGTTAAAGGAGATAATTTCTTTAGTAGCTGTCATTGCTCAAACACATGGTACCTGGGCTTCAGCTGTTAGCACTGTAAAACAAACTACTGTCAGCAAAGTCACATATCATTTCCTAGTTACTAATTCCAATAGCCTCATCCTTCTTGAGCATACTTATTTTCATGTTTTATTTTATAACAAATATTGTATCTGTAAAATGCCAGACACTCCTTTAGTTTATTCCCATGAGGTAGGCCTAATATCCTGATTTTGCACTTTAGGTAACTGAGGCACAGAGATGTTATGTAACTCACCCAAACTTGCAAAGCTAGAAAGTGGCAGAGTTAGGAATCAAGCCAGGAAGTCCAGTTCAGAGCCTGCTCTTCATCCTATGCCATTTAGAATGTGGTGCATTATTGAACATGATGACCAACATGCAGTGTCCCCCGTACACCTCCTCCCAACACAGGTAACTCATTTCCTTTCCATTGGCAGGGCCAGGAGATCAGGACTGTCAGAATAATAATCATTATGCAATATGTGGATGTATTACCATTGTAAGATGCTCTAGATTTTTCATCTATCTCATTGATTTTAATAATTAAGCCTAATTGATATCCAAATGCTACACAGTGTCTATCTGTGGCCAAAGGCACACAATTCTAAAACTCCTCTAAATTGCACTAATCCAGCAGTTACCAACAACCTTGAATAATCACCATCTCCTGGACTCCCTAAGGCAGCTGCCTTGATACAACATTGAACAGCAATCATAGAGTGTATGTGTCCTGTGGACATCCACACTTGGGGAGAAAAAGAGAAAAGGAGGCTGATCCACCTGTACTCTATTTCTCTTTTGGCTATCAGGTAATTTATTTCAACTTCAAGAAAACAGAATAAAAAGCAAAACTACAATATTTAGAACAAAAAATCTATTTTCATATTAAACCAAATAATTATTTCCTTTAACAATATAACAAATAGTTTAAAAATAAAATATTTTGTATATAGCAAACTCTTGGAGAAAGAGGAATAAAGTAGAGGAAACAATGAACTGGGAACCAAAAGACCTGGTTTACCCAGGTCTAGCACCAAGGTGTCGATTATTTTGTGCTAGTGATTTTGGCTCTCAGAGCCATAGTTTCTTAGTAAGTAAAATAAAATTTTAAGTTCCAGAGGACTTTTGAGTACCTTTATAATCCATATGTCTATTCTTATATTCCCAAACATATGATGGACTTCTCAATGGCCAGAAGAATATTGTTGACATTTTGTATCCTCAGCTACCAGAATAATTTCCTTTACACATTAGATACTCAGTGTTTGTTCTTTCTTCTTTATAATAAACAAAAATAAATTTAGCAAAATGAACAGAAAAAATAAAAATAACTAGGCAAACTCTCATCAACCCTTCACTTCCTGATTCTGTGATATGCTATCAAAAATAGAATTTGTGTGATTTTCCTGTATAAAGGGAAATAACACATTCATTTTCTCATCCTGGTTTTATCACATACTTGGCTTGACCTCAGATGACCTCTCTCTGCAAGTTTCTAATGACAGGATTGTGGATTAAAGTAGAATTTTGCTTAAGTGAATTTAATATGCAGTAAAAGATAAAGGTATTTATTACCATCTCTCTCCTGAACAATTGCATACTTTTCAAAACCCTTTTGATAACAGCAAATATTTATGTTACCTACCTAGCTCTTACACTGTAGTAGATGTTACTCCAAATTTTAAAAATATATTATTTCACTCTCCTTTCAAAATTCTTTAGTGTCTTTCCATTATCTTAAAGCAAAAAAAAATAAGTTCTTTTCATGGTATATTCTGCCTTCATAATCTGGTCCTAGATTATCTTTTCATCTTCATTTAGCACCATTAAGTCTATTTACCATTTTCTCTCCCACACCTTGTGCATCTAGATCTTCTATCAGTTCTGCTCAAATTCTCTCCTCAAAACTGCTGTAACAGCAAATTTCTATGATTCTATAAACTTCAGTACAAACATTGAGACCTCTACTCTGAATCCTATCCAGAGAACAGTCATCACCGATAATCCATGAACATTAAAAGTACAATAAAGGAATACTAAAAACGACAGTATGCCAAAAAAATTAATAATTTAGATAAAATAAATCAATTCCAATCAAAGGCAAACTACCAAAATTTGCACAGAGAGAAGTAGATAACCTGAACAGTGGATAATCCATGAACATTAAAAGTACAATAAAGGAATACTAAAAACGACAGTATGCCAAAAAATTTAATAATTTAGATAAAATAAATCAATTCCAATCAAAGGCAAACTACCAAAATTTGCACAGAGAGAAGTAGATAACCTGAACAGTATAACACATAAATGTATATATAAAATTAAATCATTAACAATCTTCCAATAAAGAAACCACTAGGCTCAAATGGTTTTATTTGAATTCACTGAACACTGACCGGAGAAAGAAAGAGAACTAATTCTAAACACTTCGTTTAGAATACAGAAGCAGAGGGAAGACTTCCTAACTCACTGTATAAAGCCTGCATTACTCTAAAACCAAAATTGGCTAGTGGGATTTCAAGAAAGCTACAAAGCAATATCTCTCATGAATTGGACAAAGTATTGGCAAATCAAACCCAATAACATATAAAAAGAATTATGCACCATGCTCAAATGAGATTTATTCTAGAGTGCAAGACTGGTTCAACATTCAAAAATCATGTAATGTAAACTGTCACATCAATAAGCTAAAAACAGAATATCATAAAGCCATATCAATGATTCAAAAAAAATTTTTTCACAAAATCTGACAAAGTTATGCTAAAGCTGAAAATAAAGTTTAAACATCCCAGCTTGATAAATAACATTTAAAATTTTCTCAAGGTATAAAATTGTATAGTTGTATAATCTCATTACTAATTGTATAAAATTACTATACAATTAGTAATGAGACATTTGGACACTTTCCCTTAACAGTAGGAACATGGCAAGAATGTCCCTTCTCATCACCACCATCAACTCATACTGTAAATCCTAGCCAGTGCAATACTACAAGAAAAGAAAATAAATATTATACATTTACATATAAAAGGGAAGGAAGGAATAAAACTGTCTTCATTCACAGATGAAATCGTTGTATGTGTATGAAATCCCAAAGATCTACAAATACATTTCTGAAACTAATAAGTAAGTATGGTGAGATTGCAGTAAACAAAGTCAAGATACAAAAGTCAATTGCCTTCCTGTCTTAAATTCCAATAACAAACAGAATTTAAAATTTTAAAGTAATACAATTGACAATAGCACCAAAAAATGAAATACTTAGGTATAAGTCTAACAAAATATGCCTAAGATCTATAAGCACAATACTATAAAACATTGATTAAATTAAATAAAGTAGTAATAAATGAAGATAATTCTGTTTATGAGTGGTGAGACTTAATATCTTTATATCTACAGATTCAAACTAATCCTAATCAAAATTCCACCAAACATATTTTTAGATATAGACAAAACTATTCTAAACTTTGTATAGAAAAATAAAAGATCTAGGATAGCCATCCAAAACAATACTGAAAAAGAAAAACAATGTTGAAGGATTGCATCACTCAATGGAAAAGAATAGAGTCCAGTGATAGACTTGCACAAATACGGTCAACTAAATTTTGGCTAAGTTGTAAAGAAAATTTGATCAAAAAATTACAATTTTTTCAAAAAATGATGCTGAAACACAAAAATTAACACAACATGGGTAATAGACTTAAATGTAAAGTGCAAAACTACAAACATTTTTTTGAAAAAGAAAACACAGGAGAAAAATCTATGTGACCTTGGGTTTGGAGATTTTTCTTTTTTTTAATAATTCCCCCTACCCTTTCTTTCTTTTCTTTTTTTAAAAAGTTGATTATGCATATTCATGGGGTACAAAGCTGACCATCACTGTCTGTGCCCAAGATGTGATGGCCAGATCAATACTATCATCATGCCCATTGCCACAAATTGCAATTATTCCCCATATCCCCCACTGGAGATGAGTTTTTGACATGACACCAGAAGTATGATTCATGAAAGAAAACATTGATGAGCTGGAATTTATTAAAATTTGTTGCTTTGCCTCTCACAGATTTGTCACCCTTTTTCCCCTGGGTGATGCAGCCACCAAAGATTACTCAAAGCCCATCTCTTCTGAGCAGTGAGAAGCCCCCAAAAGGGGTTAATCTCCAGGAACCCTCAAGAGTGAGGCATTCCTTCCATTTGGGAAATTAACCATGTATTGGGGCTCTCTTCCCACATTTATTCTCCAGACCAGGAAGTTACAGGAAGAGAACACAGGTGGGGTTTTTTCCAAGTACAGTTAAACAGGTTTAACAATAGAAGCTGGTAACATTCAGTAAGACAAGCAAGGTGACATTCTATAATGAAATTAAGTTGATCCACCAACAAAAGCTTGATCTTAGCAAACATTCTCTTCTTACAGCAATTTCCCAGTATCTTTACATATCAATCAGTAACCTGTCTGTCTTTGAGCCAGCAACCTTGCTGTGTTACAATTCTTTATCTTACAACCGCGACTATAGGCTGGAGAAAATTTCCTGTCCTTTGCAAGGTCAATATTTGAAACTGCAAGGCTTTGGAAAACCAGGCCCTGTGAAGTACATTTGCTTTATGCATACTCCACAAAAATTACATAATTTTGCTCTGCAAAAGACACTGTTCAAAATATAAAAGAGAAACCACATACTAGGAAAAACTATTTGCATAGCACTTAACTCATAAAAGACTTTTATCCAATATGTATAAAGAAATGTTAAAACTCAACACTAAGAAAATAGCAATCCTATTAGAAAATGGGCAAAAATTATGAATAAACACCTCCCCAAAAAGACAGACAGATGGAAAATAAACATGAAAAGATGTTCAACACCATTTGTTACTGGGGAAATGCAAATGAAAACAACAATGTAAGAATACTACACACCAATTAGAATGGCTAATATCTAAAATGACAATTCTAGTTTTGGGTGATGATGCAGAGCAATGGGAACTCTCATTTATTTCTGGTGGGAATGTAAAATGGAACAGCACTTTGGAAGGAAGTTTAGCAGTTACTTATGGAACTAAACATGGTATTAACCACATGATTCAGCAATTGTATTGATCTGTAAGTTTATGTACAAACAAAAACCTGTACACGAATGCTTATTATGGCTTTGTTCATAATCGTCATAAACTAGAAGTATCCAAAATGTACTTCAATAGGTGAATGAATAAACAATTTTGTTATAAGCATAACACAGAATACTACTCAGCATTAACAGGTAATGAGCTATTAAGCCATGCAAAGATATGAATGAATCTTAAGTGTGTATTGCTTAAAAAAAAAAAAAAAAAAAAACTAGTCTGAAAAGTCTACAGTCTACATACTGTATGAGGCCATTTATATGACATCCTTGAAACCACAGAGCTATACAGATTAAAAAATGGACCAGTGGTTGACAGGAATTCAGGGTAGGGGGTTTGTATAGATGAAGAACAGGATTGTTTTAGGCTGGTGAAATTAATCTATATGACTACGTAATACTGAATATATGAAACTATGAATTTTTAAAAACCTATAGAACTTTACAACAAAAAGACTGAATATTGATGTAGGGAAACTAAAAATAAATCATGTATGCCAGTCAGGGTATTTTAGTAGAATGCAGAATGTTAGCAAATAGTTTAAATGTGATACAAATGAAGTAAACAACTTCACTGAAGGACAATGGAGAAAGACCACTAGTTTAAGTAACTTAAGAAATGAATGAAACCAATTTGACTTTAGGTGAAAATAACTGTACGTAAATATTAGAATCTAGTTAGTTATTTTCTATGCGTCTATGGTTTAAAAAGTCTAAAGCTATTATACAAGAATACTGAATTGTGTATTTAAGCAAATAAATGGAGAAAGAGCCATATTTCCCTCTATCAGGGTGAAAGTTTGCAGAGAAGCAAGGGGATAAAGCAAGGATAATCCATGTGGCAAAGGAATAAATTTGGAGAAATAAATATAAACATTTTAGTAATATATGTATACTAATATATATACATATAAGTATATAATAAGTAGATACTAATATATATGCATATGTATTTATATACAGGTGGTTACATGTAGATATGCTTATAGATATGTGTTTATATGTTATACACACACAAACACATGAGCACTTCAAAAGTTCATGGATAGATTCATAATATCTTACATTCTATTTTTCCATGAACTTCTTAAAGTACCCTCATATATATACACACATACATATTGATATACAGGTGGTTATATGTAGAAATATTTATAGATATGTGTATGTGCATTATGTGTGTGTATATACACACACACATAATATACACACACACATGCCCACACATACACAGAGACACATATATAGATACATATCTTTGCTCTGTTAGCTAAGACCAAAAATCAATGATATATCAGTACCAACAAACACATCTAGTACGTAGATCTTGGTTTCTAACAACATTCTCCAATAAAAAGAACCACATCTACTTAGAGATATAGCTGACTCCAGGACTAGGACAAGAAATATTCAAGATAAGCTTGGAGTGTCTTGTAGTCCAGAAGTAAGAAAGTACTAAAAATAACAGTTGCAACAACATGCACACACACAAGGACGGCGATATGTCAAAGGGACGTAGGAGGCAATTTATATAGCTCCAAATGGCCTGTGCTGGAACAAATTCAGTAATGAAATAAATAACATAATATTGAATCATAACCCAAAGTATAAAATAAATATATCCCTGAGTACATACTAATAAAAGTAAATGAATAAATTAGTAAACGAGAAGAGGAAACACATTACCTATTCAGAACTACAAATATATTATGTAGGGCAGAGCTTTTCACAGTTTATGTGTGGGCTGCACATAGTGACCTCTGTCCAAGGAGTGTGGTAAGGAAAGGGGGAAAAAGAATAACTCTACAGTGGAGAACGCTGATAACATTTTCTCACTCAGATGCCCATGGTTAACATCAATAGACAGGTCATGTTGATAGTATGTACCCTTGACGTGATATGAGAATGGTACCTTACTTCTGTGAACTTTCTCCCAAAACACATAATCCCAGTCTAACTACGAGGAAAGATGTCAGAAAAACCCCAATTGAGTGGAATTCTATGCAACACCTTATTGATATTCCTCAAAACTCTCAATGTCATTAAAAGCAAGGAAAGTCTGAGGTACTGTCAGAGTCTAGCAGAGCCTCAGGAGACAAAAGTGACCAAATATAAAAAGTTACCC
>NW_007734646.1:27261-28078 GCF_000696425.1 Galeopterus variegatus | reverse complement strand
CCTCCTCCCTTTTTGCTGCCCCATCACAAGCACACCCCTCAAAATAAACGGAAACTTTTGTTTTGTACCTGGGAGGTCTTTTCGTGGATAACTTGGAAATGAGGAGTATGGTGTTTTCCGAAAAAGGCCGAATGGATCAGTTGGGTTAAAGAACCATAAACTCATATAAATTCCCCAAGGGGGTATGTGAAATTCCAGGCATGTGTAGAATTGCTTTAGAATTCAAGTGACAAAATTCCACCTTCCAACCCACCTCTCCATGGAAGCCAGACCTGCTCTGGAAAACTACAAAGCATGTAGAAATAATTTTCTTGGAATGGACAATGGCAGAAAGTCAGCTTCCTAAAAGGTTTTTCTCAGCATCAGACTAGTGAGAAAAGTGATAGAGACAGAAAAAAATCCATAAATTTCTGTAATATTGTTCTCCCCAAATTTATCTCTTGAAAGAAATCCTCAATACCAATGTTAAGACATAACAAATTATATTTTCCAGATTTTGAAGACCAAAACAAAAATAGTAAATTTGCTTTCCATATTTCTTCCAGTGAAGTGCCAGTCTCTTCTTATTTACACATTTTAAAAACTTTGTCACCAAACTGATAGAAATATTTATCTTCGTTTTCCTTTTCTGAACTACAGAAAAGATACGATTATTGAATTACATAAGAAAGATGAACGCTTAATACTTTTACTGCTGTTTCTATACCTCATTCACTAAAAAGTATGAAATTTAAGGTCTTTTTGAGTCTCTTTTTTTCTGTGTAACTGCCTCTTAGTGAAAACATAGCACAAGAAACTACTATAGGATTTTTTTTTT
>NW_007734646.1:16414-27023 GCF_000696425.1 Galeopterus variegatus | reverse complement strand
CCGCACTCCCAAGCGGCGCACTGTAGCAGTGCGCCACCGGGCCGGCCCAAGAAACTACTATAGGATTTTAAACATTTTACTATCTGCATGCTTACTGATTTCAAGTTATTGCTATTTTCTACAAATATTTACTATTAAAATGGGACTTAGAAAATACTCTAACTTGTTCAAAATAAATTTGGGCTTTTACTCATGCTGTAAGATTATCCCCCCACATTTAAAATTTCTTAGTATTCTCTCTCAACAGTAGTAGTTATGATTCCCTCCTAAGTATGTTTCTTGTGTAATTCAAGGTATTTTTGATCATTTATTCTTTAATGTACATTTTTGCTCAAGTTAATTTTAGCATTCAAGCATTCATAATGGCATCTTATCATTACTCACCATGAAACTTTATCAATGTTCTTCACTAATCCAAATAATTTTCTTTAAAGTACAGCTCAAATCTACATTCTGACCTTCTACACGAATCTGCTCCTTGTCATTTCCAAATTAGCACTGAATTCCAGCAGTTGACTAGAATTGTGATCCTTTTCTTTAAAGTACAGCTCAAATCTACATTCTGACCTTCTACACAAATCTGCTCCTTGTCATTTCCAAATTAGCACTGAATTCCAGCAGTTGACTAGAATTGTGATCAATTGAACTGACTTATTTTTAATTTAAAATTGTTTGTGGAGTTAATATTAATTGGATTTATTGATCTCATTTTAAAAAGTTAAATGAAAAAATTAAAGCAGCTTGCAAATGATCACATAGAATTGCAGCAGAAAGAGCACTACCATTTTTTAATTGATTGAATATTAGTAAAATAACTTAAGAAAATTAGAGTAGTTAAAGAAGTTCCAGATGTTGTTCCTGGACATTCCTCTGTTTTTAATAGAATATTAAGATTTCAAAATGTTTTGAAAATAAGAAACGAATAAGAATAAGAAATTAAATTTTTTTATTCATGAGATCCCTAAGACATATAATTGGGAGTAACCGGAGTCAGTTTTAAGACTTGACAGAGTGTGCCTGTGAATATTTATTTCCAGAATTTATGAATATTTCTGATGCATCTTTTGGAGGGGTCAGAGGTCAGAGTATTGTTGAACAACAGCTTCTTTGACCAAAGCCTTCTATGAAGAGACTCCACATGGAAAAGATTTTCTACAATTTAACACGGGGGGTTAAAAAACTCTTTCCCACCAAAGAACTATCTGGAACTGAGTAAAAATTATGTTACTGGAGTGACTGATGAAAATAAACATGTTATATGTGAAGGGAAGATGATATATTGTTAGGGAGATTTCTTGGAAAGGTTCTTATAAATTATCAGTTGTTTACTGACACTTTATTAAACAAATAAATTATATAACCTTGTCTACAACCAAAAGGAAAATGTTTTTTGTTTAATTTTTAAATAAATACAAACCTATGAGCTTTGTATATCCTAGTTTGTAGTATAATAAATTTATAAGTTTATGTGAAATATATTTATCAGACAATGCTGTCTGATGCACAGAGAGTATTCCCAGTGTTAGGATTTGAGACACTACTACTTATTCATTAATTTGCTAACTTGTTCTAAAAATACTTATTGCCTTCTATTTGCTAGCTCTGTGATGATCCTTTACTACATAATAGAGGGAAAAACAACCAAAAAATAGTATTTTCTTTTATAGTGCTTATAGCTTTAGGCAGAATAAGTCTGGTGAGATAAAAAAGAAAAAAATAATTTGTCAATTTTGGGAAAAGTACCCTCTCACTAAATCACAACTTTGGCTTAAAGGACCTTTATCTTGAACAGTTTATGAAAATAAATTCACAAATAACACCATAGCTAATCAGTTGGACCTTAAAGGTAGGTACAGAGTGTGTGTGAAGTGGTTGGGGTAGATAACTTCTAGTATAATTCAGTTATTCCTTATTAGCTGTTTTGCTTAGAGGTGGCCCTGCATATCTATAGTACCCACCCCCCGCACCCCATTATTTGCAGTTTGCTTTCCATGGTTTTAATTGCCTGAGGTCAACTGTGGTTCAAAAATATGACATCACTACTCTTGCACTTTGGGACCATTATAAGTAAAATACGGTATACATGAATACAAGCACTGCAGTACTATAACAGTGGATTTGATACCAAGACAGCTACTAAGTGACTGTCTGACTGCAATCTGGGCAGGCACAAGGTTTCATCAAACAGCACACAATTTAAAACTTATGAATTGTTTCAGCAGTGATTTGTAGTTCTCGTTATAGAAATCTTTCACCTTTGTGGTCAAATTTATTCCTAGCTGAATAGGCATTTCTCAAGAAAGATATACAAATGGCCAACAGACAAATGAAAAAATGTTTAACATCACTAAGCATTAAGGAAATGCAAATTAAAGCCAGACTGAGATATCATCTCACTTCAGTTCGACTGACTATTATCAAAAAGACAGAGAATAGGGCCGGCCTGGTGGCACACTGGAGAGTGTGCCGCTTGGGAGCACAGTGGCGCTCCCGCTGAGGGTTCGGATCCCATGTGGAGACCGGTTCCCGCTCACTGGCTGAGCGCGGTGTGGGAGCAACACCAAGGGTTGCGATCCTGTTACCGGTCAGTAAAAAAGACAAAAAGGAAAAGAATACCATATGCTGGTGAGGATGCAGAGAAAGGGGAACCCACCTACACTATTGGTGGGATTGTAAATTAGTGCAGTCATTATGGAGAATAGTATAGAGTTTCCTCAAACAACTATAGGTAGAAGTGCCACACGATACAGCAATCTTGCTGCTGTGTATATACACAAAGGAATGGAAATCATCCTGTTGAAGGCACACCTGCACTCTCATGTTTATCGCACCTCTGTTTACAATAGCCGAGAGTTGGAACCAGCCCAAACGTCCATTGTCAGACGACTGGATAAGGAAAGTGTGGTATATATACACAATGGAATACTACTGTGCCATAAAAAGGAATGAAATACTGCCATTCACAGCAACATGGATGAACTTACAGAAAAACAGGTTAAGTGAAATAAGCCAGGCACAGAAAGAGAAATGCTGCATGTCCTTGCTCATAAGCGGGAGTTAAAAAATAAACAAATAAATTTTTAAAAAGTAAGATACAACAATCCCAATAATATGTTTAACCAAAAGGAGAGAATAGAACTGAGGTGACCAGAGGTGGGAAAGGGGGATCAAGGGATAAGGGAGGAATTGGTAAAGGGACATGAAAAATAATTACATTGTGTAATGTTGAATATACTAATTATGCTGATTTGAACATCACATATAGTACACAGGTATTGATATTCAATGTTGTAACCCACAGATATGTACAATCAATTATGTTTCAGTAAAGAAAGTACAAAAGAAATCAAGTCTCATATATTTTTTTAACTTTTTCTAATACCTGCCTATGTATCTTTCTGATCATAAATAATAAGTGCATGATAGCTGAGTTTTAGCTGCTATCACACCCCACTCACTCTTTATTTTTTTTATGTTCATTTCATGAAAGACACTTCCCAACAAAATAAAACCTTATTTATAAAAAATAAATAAATAGAACTTATGAATTGTTTATTTCTGGATTTTTTCATTTATATCACAATGTAATGAAAGAATGAAGTGAGAATGAAGTGAGTCATTCAGCTCACAGCATCTCATCATGTAGGCATTTCATCATCTCACATCATCAGAACAAGGGCTAGTACAATACAATAGTGTACTTAGAGAGAGAGAGAGAGATATTACATTTATATAACTTTGTTATAGTATATTGTTATAATTGCTTTATTATTAGTTATTGTTATTAATCTCTTGTGCCTAATTTACAAATTAAACTATATCATATGTATTTATGTATAGGGCAAAACATAGCAGGTCTCTCCATGGTTTCAGGCATCCTCTGGATGTCTTGAAACGTATGCCTGACGAATAAGGGGGGACTACCGTATAATGTATAAATTCTAGCCTATAATATTTCTCTCCACAAAATACTAGATATTGAGATATAAATTGCAAAGTACTTTTAGCTACTGCAATAATAACCTAATTTTCTCTTGACTTCTTATGTTGAAAAAAATAAAACCATTTTATTAATTTAGTGAGGTATCAAAATGTGCTGAGGTCCAAGCTCTTAAAAATGTTAATTACATAACTTTGGTGATTTGACTCAGTTGCAATAATAACCTAATTTTCTCTTGACTTCTTATGTTGAAAAAAATAAAACCATTTTATTAATTTAGTGAGGTATCCAAATGTGCTGAGGTCCAAGCTCTTAAAAATGTTAATTACATAACTTTGGTGATTTGACTCAGTTGAAGCTAAACATTAATGGGCCCTCATGGGGAATTTGATTGGATTTTCATAGTGAATGCTCAGCAAATGAGACAAAAAAAGGTACAAGTTGGGGTCATAGAAATATACGTGTGTGGGTGGACATGGCAGGGTTCAGGAAGGTTGAAGTGGTGGGGGTAGGGGAAGTCTAGTGGTCCTAAGGAACATTATCCCTAGTCTGAAGAACATGCAGACAGTATAAGTCATGGGTGAAGACCCTCATTAAAAGCAAACTCCTTCTATAAGGCTGAATTGTAAGGTGCTTGGAATAAGTTTTTTGTTATTCATGTACCTGCCTGTTAAAGGAGTGAGGCCGCCAGTCTTTATAACTAAGCCGGTGAAATTAAGAGCATGTGAAAGAAAGGGGGCAGTGTGGGGATTGTAGTGCTGAGATATCTTGCGCTCCAGAAAGAGTGTATGGTCTTTTACTGAGTGGATCCTTATGTGGTTTCCACATCCGCCCATTGTAAGAGTTTAGGGAATGAACAATAAAATTAAGGAAATGAAGTGTGTGTACAAGATATAAGAAAGTAAAAAGATATATATATATATTTAGGGCATGGAGGATGCAAACTACATGACGCCACGGACTTAGAGAGACTTACAAAATAACTCAGTGTTCTAATATTCTCAACATGTGCACAACTGATGTTTGAAATTCGTGAGTGGCTGAGGTGACCTAACTTTGGCATACAGAAGTAGGTCACAGGAGATAATTGAAAATACAACCTAGAGGCCAGTCTTATTCTGAGTCATAGTCTGAGTCTCCCTCACTGTTATATTGACATAAATAATATGTGAAACACGATTTTAAGTATTCTGGGACAATCAAGCAAATTAGCATTTACCTCCACGTACATAATGGGAAAAATAGCTCTGCTTTTATGTACGGCAAGTTAAAATGCTTCCATTTGTTGAATTACACAGTGTCGATGCATGTAACTTAGACTGATAATCTTTTCAGCTTCTCCTGATCACTGACTTAATCGATACTAAATTGAGAAGGCTAACAAATCCTATGACTGTTGTGTAAAGTCATTCTAATGTACTGTTGGTCTAATGACAGATACTGATGTATCACAGGCATAAAGATGGTGTTAGTCATGTTGAATGAGCTCCTAATTATATTTTTAGTTCTTCTTTACATAACTATATTTACTTTGGCTCAAAATACAAATCAAATATTTTGAAATAGTAAAATGATTTTGAATATCTGGACACATGTGAAAACTGAAAAATGTTTTTAGTCTTGAAATTCCTTTAAAATAATTATCATTTATTATTATACTCTAGATGGCCCTGATTCTTTAAATAAAACCTTTCTTTGGGAAATAAAAAATGCAATTAGGCTCCTTAAATTGTCATTTTTAGGTTTACTTTTAAAATAGCTGGACTACATTATTTACTTAGTTATTGACTTATGAACTGATTTAATTTCTGTGAGTGCCAAGTAAAATTTTGTTTTCAAGCTAACTATAACCCAAGTGCACACATCTTTTGAGTTTTGTGAAATTTGAACATTTTTCCCCTTTAATTAAAATCTCATTTTACTGCTCTATTTTCCCTACTTTTCTCTGAGTAGTTAAAACAAGTGTAAATGGAAAATTTCAAAGGAATGGGAACACTTGGCCATATTTCTGGCTGATCAAGAAGCAGAAAATGCGGGAAATCTAATGAGAAAGCTTATTATTATGATTTGCACAGCTCAGCTTTTGCATAATCAAGCATGTCAATTCGCTCACATATTTGCGAATGCCTCTTAGAAGCACACATCTGAATCTTTTTAATGTTTCTCCATTAACGTTGCTTTTGCTGCCCCACTCAGGCAGACATCATCCATGACCCCAATTTTCAAAATGGGCCAGCTAAAAACAAAGACTGGATGTGTTTCCTAATCCTATCAAATCCCTTTTATAAAGCAGAATAAAAACAGGTGGCATTCTCAATTTTTAAAGGAGACAAATTATGAACTGTAATCTGAACATGGCTGTGATTATCCAGGTACAATAGCTCACACAAAAGTCAGTAGAATTGTAGAAGAAGCTATGTAATATTCAGGCAATCTGCGTTAGCATCTGTGGTGCTTTTGGTCCTTTAATATCAAGCAATACTTTAGTGAATGTTATAGGAACATATGCTTCTATTTGTCAATAAGATAGAGTGATACATATGCATGAAGGAGGGTGTCATACCAAGAAAACTGCAGCTACATCCTCTTACCCTCATTTTCACCCTTTTCTCATCTCTGTACTTAAGACTCAAGTTAAAACATGGTGAGACATTGTAAAATTTAATTTATCCTTAAAGTCCAGCACTATTTTAAAATTCTAGGCCAGTGGATAAAGATAACTGTATGGCTATCCATTTTATAGCTATTTGGTATTATTCTTGTTATAATTATTGTTATTTTATTGTATTTATGATTATTACATAAATATTTAGAATAGTGATACTCAATAAGAGATTAATTTAAAAATCAAGGTGACATTTTTTATGTGTTATTATGCAATATGTGGTGAAATAAAATTTGAGCGTTAGCAATTAATGTTTCCTAAAAAAATTATGAATAAGAAAGAAAATCATGACACAGATGGTAGTAAAATTCAGTGTATTTATGGCTTATTGAAGAATCTCTTTAAAAAGTCACAATTTTATGGATTCCTGGTGACCTACAAAGGTTTCACGTGGTAAGGAGACAGGGGAACAGGGATCTGTAGTTAAGGTTCAGATGAGGACACTGAGACCTTTCCCATCAAATGTATAGATGCTACAAAAGGCGTGAGAGCTAGCCATTATTTTAAAGAGAGTCAAAATGCAAAATGATGTCATGAAAATGTAAAGATAAATTACAATGATGTAGTGGATTGGATTATGTCCCCTCAAACTCATTGAAGCTTGAATTGTGACCCCTAAGTTTTATGTATTAGAAACTTAGCTCCTACTGTGACTGTTAAGAGGGTGGGAAATCCTATTATGGTAATTGAAAGGTGGAGCCTTGAAGAGGTGATTAGATTGTAGGACCATACAGTAGTGAATGGATTGAAAACACTGGTCAGGGGGACCCCCTTCCCATAGTCAGGCACCCTATGCCAGCACCTCTGGGTCTGTCCTGGGACCTGGGGCATGGAGAAGGGGACCGAAACCCCCGCCCACAACCAGGCACACTGCGCCAGCACCTCGGGACCCGCTCGGGGACCTGGGGCATGGAACCAGGGATCGGACACTTTTCACAACCAGGTACACTGCCAGCACCACAGAGCAGGCCAAAAACATCTCCTCCATGTGGGTGGCCCACCACAGCCACCACGATGGCCATGGTTGCTGTGAAAGCAGCTAGATGCCACAACCAACACACAGATGGTCCACCAGCCACTGGCATGAGTTGACATAAGGAGAGCCACCAGCAGAGATAAAGAAAGGAAGAGGATGTCTGTCTCCACAGAGCCCATTTCATAGTGACGAAAGAGACATCTGCTGTATGATAATTTTGGGGGACCTGATCACGCCTCTCAGCATTAGACAGATCATTTGGGCAGCAAATCAACAGAGTAACCATTATACTTTCAGAGGAAGAGAAGAAATCTAGGGTGATTAGAGGGGAGAGGCGGAGAGGAAGGGGAATGGGGAGGGATTGGACAAGGGGCATAAAGAATAATTACAATTTGTAATGACATATATGCTAGTAATATTGATTTGATCAACATATCTCAATGTTGAACCCCAAAAATATGTATAATCAATTTTGATTCAATAAAAATTTAAAAAATAAATTTAAAATAAAAAGAAAAATATTGGTCAGGGGCATGGTTCTGAGGGCTTTAAAAGAAGAGAGTCTGTCTTCATCTCCTTGCTCTCTCTGCTTCCACTGCCTTGCAATGTGAGACCCCTGGGTCACTGTCATTGCCACCAGATGGACTTTGGACTTCCCTGCCTCTGAAACTGTAAACAATAAATTTCATTTTTCTTTATAAATTACCGAGTTCCAGGTATTTTGTTATAGAAACAAAAAATGGAATAATACAAATGAGATGGCATTCAAAAAATTTAAATGGAAAGGACTGACCTTGGTCTGGAATTTTTTTTTTTTTTTTTTTTTTAAGTTTTTCCAACAAATATACCATAGTGTCTTAGTTTGGGCTGCTATAGCCTATACTGTAGACTGGGTGGCTTGCATAATAGACATTTATTTCTCATTGTTCTGGAGGCAAGGAAGTCCAAGATCAAGGTGCTGACCCATTCAGTTCCTGGTGAGAGCCTTTTTTCTGGTTTGCAGTTGGAGGCCTTCTGGTTGTATACTCACATGATGTAGAAAGAGATCATCCCTCCTGGGTTTCTTCTTATAAGGGTACTAATCCCATTCAAGAGGGTTTTACCCTCATGACCTAATTACCTTCCAAACATCCCACCTCCAAATGCCATCACACTGGGGACTATCTATGAATTTGAGGAGGACACAAATATCCAGGCCATAGCAATGGGGGAGATGAGCAATTAAACAAAAAGAGTCCACAAATTTTAATTGGTGGCAATATTAATAGTGAATAAAAGCATTCAGAACATTTAGAATGTGTGACCACTTCGAACAGGCCTGTAAGTGTTCCCAGACAGATTTTAATGTGTCATTTCATAATCTTATATTTCTAGGCCTAATTTGAAATTGAATTAATATTAGAATTTAAAACCTTTTCAGGATGTTACAAGAAGGAATAATCAAAGTTTGTTGGCCATCTATCTTTTAAGATGTGACCAAGAATTGTGATTAATACCTTAGATATGATCAACTCAGAGTAGACAAGGAAAATTATCTCACATATTCTGGACACTAAATTCAAACATATACTATTTTAAATATATATTGTGATACTATTATGAGCTAATATGTGTACACAAAGCACCAATATTAGTCTCTCTTTAAAGAAAACAATCTAAAAATATCAGGAAGACTAATTTTATAAATATATTTCTCATTGTATTATTTATCTTAGAAAAAGTAAAACTAATTTTAGTGGATAAAAATTTAAGAATAAATAAATAATAATATTCTATTAACATAAAAGAATATTGTCAACAATTAAAATAACATTTCTGATGACTTTCTAGTAGCATTAATTTACTCATGTCAACATGTAAAAAAGCAAGAAATGGAGGTACATATGATATTGTCACAATTATGTAAATGACTAAAAGAAAAAGCCTATGAAAATGAATTAAAGGACATCAAGTGAACACATTGAATACAGGATTAGAAATATGTCTGCTAACAAATATAGACAAATATACATGAAATAATAGTACAGAAAAATAGAGATTTACCCAGTAAGCAAATATCCTTAACTTATTGAAAGGTATCAAGGAAACATAATCAAACACTAATACAATTTTATTTCCTTTGAGAGGTTAAAATAATTTGACATAATGCATATGAGGTCAAAATTGCAACAAAAAGGTATATGCATTCATAATTTTTATGAAATATTTGTTAGGATATTTATCAAAAGCTATTAAATCACACATTTTGACCCTACTTCTCCTTTATTTCAATTTGTTTCTCTCCTTCCTAATATTTACTTATGTATTTATTTATTTTAGTTACACATATTTGTGGGCTGCAGAGTTTACTATCAGTATTTGTGCACAATATGTGATGATCAAATCAGGATTTAGCATATTCATCGTTACAAAACATAATTATTCTTTGTCTCCATTACCCAATTTTCCCCTAAACTCCTTCTGTCTCCCCCTTTCTCCCCTCTAGTAATCATAGTTCTGTTCTCTACTAAAAGTTCAATGTATTACTGTGGCTGTTGTTTCTTTTTTTGTTTCTTTGGTCCTTTACTTCATATTGTTTCATTTCATTTTTTTTCTTTTCCTTTCTTTTCTTTTCTTCTCTTTTTCTTCTTTCTTTCTTCCTTCCTTTCTCTCTCTCTCTTCTCTTTCTTTCATTCTTTGCTTATGTTTTTTTTTTTTTTTTAGCTCCCAGTTTATTTCACTTAATTTCCTCCAAGCTCATCCATGTTGCTGCAAATGGCAGAATTTCAATTTTTTTTATGGTTGAGTGTATTCCATTGTCTATATATACCACATTTTCCTTATGCAGTCGCCATCGATGGATATTTAAGTTGGGTCCAACTCCTGGCTATTGTAAATCGAGCTGTGATAAACATAGGAGTGCAGGTATCCCTTTAACATAATGATTTCCATTCCTTTGCATCTACCAGTAGTTGGATTGCTGGATTATATGGAAGTTTACCTGTAGTTGTTTGAGAAACCTTAATACTATTTTCCATAATGACTGTAC